>NW_022436963.1:31957501-32155004 GCF_009761245.1 Sapajus apella
ACAATCTTAGCTCACTGCAACCTCTACCTCCTGGGTTCAAGCAATTCCCTGATTCAGCCTACTGAGTAGTTGGGATTGCAGGTGTCTGCCACCGCACCCAGCTAATTTTTCTATTTTTAGTGGAGACGGGGTTTCACCATGTTGGCCAGGCTGATCTCGAACTCTTGACCTAGTGATTCACCCACCTCAGCCTCCCAAAGTGCTGGGATTACAGGTATGAGCCACAACACCTGGCCTTGATTTTTATTTCTCTAATGATTAGTGATTTTGAGCATATTTTCATGAGCATTTTGACCATTTGCATGTCTTCTTTGGCCAAATGTCTATTCAGGTTTTGTCCATTTTAAAATTGAGTTATTGGATTTTTTTTTTTTTTTTTTGCTATTGAGTTGTATGAGTGAGTTCCTTATATATTTTGGATATTAATCTCTTATTGAATATATGGTTTTTAAGTAGTTTTTCCCATTCTGTGTGCTACATTTTCATTTTGTTGATTGTTCCCTTTGCTGCATAGAAATTTTTTTAGTTTTGGGTAGTCTCCATTGTTTATTTTCGCCATTGTGTTTTGGTGTCATGTCCAAAAAATCTTTGCCAAGACCACTGTCATGAGCTTTCTCTCTCTCTGTATGCATATGTATATATTAGAAGTTTTATGGCTTCAGGTATTTACATTTAAGTTCTTTTTTGAGTTGATTTTTGATTTTTGTGTATGATGTAAGATATGATCTATTTCTTTCCTTTCTTTCTTTTTTTCATTGGCTATCTGTTTTTCTCAGCATCATTTACTGAAGAGACTATTTTATTCTCCATTATATCTTCTTGACATCTCTGGAGATTAGTTGATCACATATGTTTGGGTTTATTTCTAGGTATTGTATTCTGTTCTATTGGTCTATGTGTCTGTTTTCATGCCAGTACCATACCGCTTTAATTACTATAGCTTGGTAATATAATTTGAAACCAGTTAGTGTGATGTCTCTAGCTTTGTTATTCTTGCTCAAGATTGCTTTAGCTGTTTGGCATCCTTTGTTTGGCTCCATACAAATTTAAATTTTTTTTTCTATTTTTGTGAAAAATGCCATTGATATTTTGATAGGGAATACATTGAATCTATAGATTGCTTTGGATAGTATGGACATTTAAAAAATGTTAATTTTCCTAATCTGTAAACATGCAATATTATTTCATTTTAAAAAATATTGTGTTTTTCTTTGCTTCTATTTGCATATTTCCTATTGACTGTCTTCTGGTTATTGGATCCTGTCCTTTAATATCTAATCTTCTGCTAGATATTTCTGTAAACATGGAACATTATTTCATTTTTTTAAATATATATTTTGGTTCTGGTTCATGGATCCTATCCTCTTTAATGTCTAATCTTCTGCTAGATCTTTCTATTGAATTCTTAATTTTAGATACAAATTTCAATTTAATTTTTATTATCCTCTAGTTTATTGTTTTATCTAACATTCTATAATTCTAGTATTCAAAAATATACTTATTTAAAGTTTTTATTACTTTTATTCTATTCAATTCCTTTTTGTCCTGTTCTCTTCTCTTCTATTCTCTCTTGATTTTCCATTGAATGGTATTGTTTCTTGACATGTTTAGTAATTTTTGATTGGATACTTCCAATTCTGTAGAAAACAATTTTAGGGTGTTGTTTTCCCACCCTAAAAATTTCAGGGTGAAAATTTTTTAGAGAAAGGATTTATTTTACCTGTACTAGTGAGATGGAATAGTAGGTGATCACCTTAATTCTATCAGAAACTGAGTTGAATGGAGATTTGATGGCAGTTTTGTGAACTTTTGGGAAGTGATAAGTCTGCCTGTTTAAAATGAAAATGTACAAATGTTTTCCCTTCCTCCCCACACCCTACCTTTTTACCCAGTAGGTGTTTATCCATGGGTCATTTCTGCATGAATCCATTATAAAATGGATTGCAAAATGATGATTTTC
The DNA here is from genome assembly GCF_009761245.1 of Sapajus apella. NCBI lineage: Eukaryota > Metazoa > Chordata > Mammalia > Primates > Cebidae > Sapajus > Sapajus apella. Next base: position 31,959,462 of record NW_022436963.1, read on the forward strand.
TTTCCTTATCATTTCTTCCTTATTTATTAGCTGGCATTATTCTGTAATTAGTAGTTTTGCTATTGTTTAGGGTTTTTTTTTTTATTCATCAATTCATCTCTGAATTGGCTAGGATGAACTCCTTCAAGCTGGCTTATGTGTCTTTTTGGCATATTCTTATGTCTTAATGTTTCTGGTAAGACAAAAGTTCTTATGCTTCTCCTCCTCTAGCCCTGGAATCAGTTTCGTTACAATAGCAACGACCTGGAACCAACCCAAATGCCCATTGATGATAGACTGGACAGGGAAAATGTGGCACATATACACTATGGAATACTATGCAGCCATAAAAAAGATGATTTGTGTCCTTTGTAGGCACATGGATGAACCTGGAAACCATCATTCTCAGCAAACTGACACAGGAACAGAGAATCAAGCACCGCATGTTCTCACTCATAGGTGGGTGTTGAACAATGAGAACACATGGACACACGGAGGGGAGCATCACACACTGAAGTCTGTAGCGGGGGACTAGGGGAGGGACAGTGTGGAGTAGGGAATTGGGGAGGGCTAACGTGGGGAGAAATGCCAGATATAGGTGATGGGGATGGAGGCAGCAAACCACATTGCCATGTATGTACGTATGCAACAATCCTGCATGTTCTTTACATGTACCCTAGAACCTAAAATGCAATAATATACATATAAAGTATATATATTTTGAAATAATATATTTATATATAAAATGCAAATATATATATTTATGTATATATAAAGAATCCTGGGTTCCTTTCAAGTGGAGCGAGATATTTTAAAATGAAGATCAGGGTTCTAAGTGCTATTTCTACTGGGAGATAGAATCCTTTTAGGTTCCTTGTTTGAGAAGGAGTATAAAATGTTTATGTGTCCATATATGTATATCCACATATGTATATTGATATTTATTTATTTATCAACCTACCTATCTATATATATATTAAAAGCTATGAGCTAATACCAATATTTAAAAATCCAATCCAGTACACAGGATACAAATATATATTCATTCTCTCAAGCCTGGAGGATACCAAAAGTAGTGTCAGGATTGCTGAACACCATTATGAGAAGAAATCCTTTCAATGAGAGTTTAATATTTGTTTGCAGTTCTTTTTCTGAGGTAAAATGTACATACAGTAAAATTCACAAATCTTTAATATCCAATTCCATGCATTTTAACAAAGAAAATGAGGGTTTTTTAAAATTTTCCTTTTTATTATTGTACTTTAAGTTCTGGGGTACATGTGCAGATTGTGGAGGACCGTTATATAGGTATACACATGCCATGGTGCTTTGCTGCATCCATCCCTCCGTCATCTACATTAGGTATTTTTCCTAATGTTATCCCTTCCCAATTTCCCCACCCCTGCTATCCCTTCCCTAACCCCTCCACCCCCCCAACAGGTCTTGGTGTGTAATATTCCCCTCCCTGTGTCCTTGTGTTCTCGTTGTTCAATACCCACATATGAGTGAGAACATGCAGTGTTTGGTTTTCTGTTCTTGTGTCAGTTTGCTGAGAATGATGGTTTCTAGCTTCATCCATGTCCCTGCAAAGGATATGAACTCATCATTTTTTATGGCTGCATAGTATTCCATGGTATATATGTGCCACATTTTCTTTATCCATCGAGAAAAAACCCCTTCAAAAAGTGGGTGAGGGATATGAATGGATACTTTTCAAAAAAGACATTTATGCAGTCAGCAAACATGAAAAAATGCTCATCATCACTGGTCATTAGAGAAACGCATTTCAAAACCACATTGAGATACCACCTCACACCAGTTAGAGCGGTGTTCATTAAAAATCAGGGGACAACAGATGCTGGAGAGGATGTGAAGAAGTAGGAACCCTTTTACACTGTTGGAGGGAGTGTAAATTAATTCAACCATTGTGAAAGACAGTGTGGCGATTCCTCAAGGATCTAGAAATAGAAATACCATTTGACTCATCAATCCCGTTACTGGGTATATATCCAAAAGATTATAAATCATTCTTTTATAAAGACACATGCACGTGTACATTTATTGCAGCACTGTTTAGAATAGCAAAGACTTGGAACCAACCCAAATGCCCATCAATAATAGAAAATGAGGATTTTTAAGTTCCTCTATTGACTTTTATGTGTAATTTGAAGTGACTAGCCATATACTACCCAGTGGTATCTCCTAAAGTTATAAATTGAAATCAACATGGTAAGAGATCTTGCAGAAATGCTTTAAAGGTGACATATTTCTACCTTTTTCAGTTTCTAGTATTCCATCTAAAGTTGCTGATGAAGCAAGTTTAAACCATTGACTTAGCAGCAGTAACCCCTAAGCATGTTTTTTCCCATTAATAGCGATTTCCTCCTCTTTGAAGGGGTATTGCAGAAGCTTTTTTATTTCTTAAAATTGAATTTACCATTTAAAGAATGACTTATTTGACACTCATGGCCTGATAATTTTAGAATGCTATCAGAGAAGAGAGCTCAAGGGGTGAGAAGCCGAAATGCCCTCTCTCGTGTTCTCAAGCTCCTCTCTGCAGCGTTTGAGCAACTATTCTTCTTCCGTATTCCTTTTGAAGGCTTCAAGACTTCTGACACTACTGGTCCCAAGTTACTTACAAAGTTATTTCAGCTCCCAAGGCTTGAGTTTTATCTTCTGTTTCCTTGAGGATATATTAAAACATGCTTTGAAGGGATTCTAACCAAGTTGAGAATTCTTCTACATTAACAATGCCAGCAGATACTTGTGCTCCATATTTTGTGAGTTGATATCTCTTACTGTGAGAATTGGTTGTGATGTGGTGACACAGAGGGTTATCTAAGAGACCATTTCCTTGTGCAGAAACTTTTATGGTAGAAAAGCATCTTAAGTTGCTAGGTTAAAGGGACAGAGGTCTGCTCTAGGATCAACTCTGAAACATGCCCTTGAATTTGATCTTTGTCAGGATGACAAAGGGCTTATGATGATCAGACAGGGGCTCTATGAATTCTAATTTTTGTGTTCCTTATCCACAATTAGTTGCAATATTTGTGAAGTAAATGATATTTTTTGGACGGTAAATTTTATCCTCTGTTATTTGGCAGAAAACGCACATTTTATTCACCCTAAATTGAATAAATTCAGAATGGGCTCATTTCAGGGGGAAGTCTCGTAACCAAATGGCTCAGGGAGGTTGTTTGCATATATAGTGGTTGTTCAAAAACTATGTAGAAGTTGATCATATTTGTGCAATGCTTTTAATGATAAATTGTACATTTCCAATTATAGATTTTCCCCAAACATCTGAAATTTTGCATGAGCATTATTTGTATTATTGCTTGGTTGTTTTCTTTTTAAAATAAGCTTTAGTATTTAAAGCAGTTTTAGATTTACAGAAATAATGTAAAGGTAGTGTAGGGAATTCCTATGAATTCCACACCCACTTTCCCCATTCTTGACTCCTTATATTAGTATTTATATAACTAATAAACAAATTTGGATATATTATTATGAACAAAAGTCCTTATTGTAGTCAGTGTTTTATCGAAAAATGGTATTAGAAACAATTTGGGCCCTTAGGTTTCTTTGTTGTTACTGGGGTGTTGTTGATTTTAGGCCCTCTCAGAGGTCAGTGTGATATAGAACTAATAATAGATATACTACTATGTATACATAACACACACACAGAAAGGGATGTATTACATTGATTCATACAGTTATGAAGGCTGAGAAGTCCTATAATCTGCTGTCTGTTAGCAGAGATCCAGAAAAGCTTGGGGTGTGGTTCCAAGGCCTGATTGCTGGAGGTCTGGTGGTAGAGATGCTCATCCTAGTCTAAAGGCCTGAGGACCAGAAGTGCCAAAGGAAAGACAAAATCAATGACCCAGTTCAAGTAGTCAGGCTGAGGGAAGACAAATCCAACCTTTCTCAATCTTTTTGTTGTATTCAAGAACGCAACAGATTGGATGATGCCCACCCACATTGTGGAGAGCCATCTACTTTCCTCGGTCCACCAATTCAGATGCTAACCTGTTCTGGAAATATCCTCAGAGACATCCTTAGAAATAATGTCCACTAAGGTATCTGGGCATCCTGTGGCCCAGTAAATTTCGTACGTGAAATTAACCATCACAAACTGCTTGGCGGTCTTCAAAAATATCAAGGTCATAAAAGACAAAGAAATTGGGGAACTGTTACAGATCAAAAGAGACAAAAAGACTTGACAGTGAGATGTAATGTGACCTTTGGTGCGTTTTGAATCATGATTTTCTTCTTGCTACGAAGAAAATTATTGAAAATTTATGACATGTAAATAAAATTCTGTAAATAATGTTATATTAATATCAATTTCCTGATTTTTCATCCATTTGTTCTGGTTATATAAGACAATTTCTCTGTTTCTAGGAAGAACACATGCATCTAGCAGTAATGCGAAATCACATTTGTAACTTATACTCAAGTGGTTTAAAAAGTAACTCTGCGGATATATGTAGAGAGAAAATTATATGTAACTGTGGAAAGTTTTAACAGTTGAGCAATCTGGTTGAAAGGTATATGGGAGTTCTTTGAGCTATTTTGCTACTTTTATGTCAATTTGAAATTATTTTCAAATGAAAGTCTAGAAAATAAGCTCTAAAACTGATATAAACATGATGTTTGATAGAAAAATAGAAAAATTTGGTGAAAAAAAGGAAGAAAGAATGTTTTATTCAGTCTATCCATCACCAAATAATTATTGATTACTACTGGCTCTGGGTGATGTTAGTAAAACTCTGCCTGTCTTCATCACTAGAAGAAGCAAGCCATAGGCACACTTAAAAAACATCAGAAAAAATTACTAAAATAATTTCAAGAAGCACCGTTAGAAGATTATTTTGTTCAGGCTAGAAATGATTTTCAACTGGAAACAGCATTGGTGGTAGATTTAGAGGAACATGAGTGGATTCCAGACAGATATATAAGTAAAAGAAAGTAGTGACAGATAAATTTTAGGTTGATGTAGGAGGATGGTATCAATAATTATTTGTAGAATTCTGGATTTTTAGCTTTCCATGTCCATCAAATAGTCTACCATCAACATATATACCACAGTATAACATCTAAGTTGAACTTTTTTGGGTCTGTTCCTTGTTACAAGCAGTTTTCAAGTAACTTAGATTAGCATTTCTTAAGCACTTTATTGGATAAGTTTCTATTTCATTGAACAAGTCCACAATGATCTTCTCCTGTTCATTAATTCAATTCTAGCACCTCCCTTTTACTTAATATCCTTGAGTAACCAATATTCAACTTTCCAATCTCACAGCATTCCCTGCCCCCTACTTTTTCTCTCCCATCTACCTACTGTAATCTGACTTCCTTGATCATTTCTCCGGTTGTGCCCTCCTTCACACCATTTTTATCCTCTCTTCTCTACCATCAAATGTTTCTCTTGTCTTTGAACACATACTCCAGAAACTCTGCCTTCACTCTAAGCTCTGTAACTGGCATATGTTATGGTAGAATGGTAAAAATTTAAGGAGTTTTCATGTTAAGATGGCAAATTGAGCATGTATATCTAATTTCATTCTCTCCAAAAATATATTAGAAACTACTGTACAGATATTTTTAAGAGGTATTAAATCATAATAGTTGAAATATGAATAGTAGATAGACTGAAAGAGGTAACTGACTAATCTAACCTGAGAAAGTAAGATTCTAAAAGCATAGAAGCACTGAGAACTCTAATATGCATGGAAAAATTCATACTTAGTGAAAATTGAAATATCAGTATAATTGGAATTTGGGGAAGGAAACACAAGTGATAGACGAGAGATACACCCTCATCCACCAAATAGAAAGTCAAAAGACAATGCCTAAAATGGATTCATTTAAAGTCAGCAATTTACACAGAAATTTAATATCTTTAAATTTCAGAGGAACTAATTTAGAATATTTGAAGTCACTGCATCTGGTGATGCAGTGGGAGTTAACAGGGAAATGTTAGACAACTTTGCTACTTCTTATATGTCTATTGATACTGTTTGACTTTTAAAACTGTGTATATATATTACTTTGAGAAAATAAAGAAGTTTTAAAGTGTTCATTAAGTTTTACTGATTTGAGTGTTTTATATATAAAAATAATTATTGGAAGTATAAAAAATTATTGGAAGCATCCAGGAAAGTAACAGAGGCAACAACTGTCCTTTGATAGATGAGAAACCTAAGACATGGTATAGCCGTGCAGAGCAGTGGAGTTCTCCAAACACAGTCACTGTCAAGACTGTGGTTCTTTGCATGTCTAAATTAGTTTCTGCTCCAACTGAAGTCTCAACCATCTTCATAGAAAGGCAAGAATGTGGTCATGGCAATTCAACATGAATGCAATGCTGACTTCTTGGCACTGTGTCAAAAATGGTAAATTAAACATATTAAAAACCAGGCAGGCAGTGTTGTCTCAATGATTAGCCATGGTAACTGTTAGGAATTAGACTGAAATCTGGATGGAGGAGAGGAGAAATGTTTATGTATTTCAATGAGAGGGAAAGTAGAACACATGGTGTATAGGCTGAAGTGAAAGAATACTAATGGGAGTGACATTAATGAGATTATATGTATTATAAGCACTGACAATTATACTCTCATTACTAAAATACACAAAGGAAATGAACACAATTATGTAGCAGACACTATGGGACAACGAGCTTATTATAGCCATTTGCACTGTCATCTATAAAAGTTTGCTGCTATGGTTTATGCTTTGTGGGAGCAAAATCAAGTGTTTCCCCTGTTTACTTTTATAAGGTGGGCTCCTTATATGACACTCCATTGCCACTGGTTCCACTACAAATAGGTTACAGCCAGAGCACACTTTATCTATGAGGACAAGCACTTCCTCTAACATGGTGTGTTTCTCCAGCATTGCAGAAGTTAGCAGTGCCGATTGATTCCAGGATGCCAGATCAGTGTTGGATCACCATCTAGAGATAGTGCCCAAATGTGCCAGAGATGAGGAGAAGGGCAGTGCATGCCAGACTGTGCTAATTTATTTTCATTGAAATGATTTACCCCAAGTACATTGGTTCACAATAATAAACAAAAGTACGGAAGTAGTTATTAAGCATTTAATATATGATAGTTACTATGTAAGCACTTTATATACAGCATTTACAATTGATACATTTAGAACTAGAAAAATAGATTATTAATTTGGAACTGTGACCATCAGTCAGGAAAGTATTTCTGTTCACTTCATGCAAGATGTAGCTTAATATATGTGAAAAATTAAAAACCTAAACAATTAAACTTATGGGGATTTACTCCCTATAAACTGGAGTGGGTATGATTTTGGGGAGCAGCAGTAATTTGGGATCATAGAGAAGGTGAAAAGTCATTTTGGGTCAGAAGTGATATACATCCTGGCTATTCTGTTTGTCCCTCTAAAGCAGCTATCTCTTCCTTGATTCAGGCCCCTGTAAATGGGATCACCCAGGCTTCCTTCCACCTGGTTTCCAGTGGGAAGCAATGGCAGAAGATTGGAGGGCAGGAGGAGAGAGAGGCTGGGATATGCTGCTTTAGCAGACATTGTAAGACCTTCCAGGGCTGTCGTTTCCCTGAGGAGGCAGTCTCCATGGTTGTGTCCCTCACTGGATTTTAATAACATTATTTCCTCCCCTTGTTAAAGTCATCCAGGGACGTCCCAGCCTCAGCCCTGGGAGCTCTTCTAGTCTTTGTGTAGCTCATTATCTTTTGTTTTTCCCTTTAACCCTGGCCACACTCCTGTTGTCTCTTCCTTAAAATCGTTTCATTTGAGCCATCTGTATTGTATTTTTTTCCTGATGGGACTCTGATTTATGCAACATATATGATTTAAAGTAAAGAGCATGGTTTTCTTGCACGGCTCAGTCCTTGCTTGTATGATGGTGCCTAGGGTGGCACACACAAATCGTGAACCATAGCAAACCTCAGAGTGGCTTTCTGGGCTAACCGCTTAAAGAGGAGGTCTCTTGGGATGTCTAAGTTCTGGTATGTCTGTTACAGTTTTTATTTATATATTTAAAAAAATTTACTTTAACTCTTCTCATATAGCAAGAAACTTAAAGATATCTTAAATAATATTTGATTTAGAAAATGGTTTTCTGTGTCTGGACACAGAATGGTAGTATGGTTTGAAGGTGTCCCCCAAAAGTTCATGTACTGAAAACTTAATCCCTCTGCCCCCATGAACGGATTAATGTCGCTATCACTGGAGTGGGTTTGTTATTGAGAGAGTGGCTTTGTTGTTAAGAGTGAGTGCTCTCTAGTGCTTGTCCTCTGGTCACGTGATGCTTTCTTCTATGCTATGACACAGCAAGAAGGCCCTCAAAAGATACTGGTGCCACACTATTGGACATTCCAGCCTCTAGAATAGCAAACTAAATAAACTTCTTTTCTTTATAAACTATTTAGTCTGTGTTACTCTGTCATAGCAACAGAAAACAGACTAAGACAAATGGCATGGCACATTTTGTAATGGAAGCCACATTAGACAAAGAATAGAGGCCCGTGTTTCATTTCTTGCTGTCTGATGTTAGGCTAGCCGCATGAGCTCTCTGGTCCGCTTAGTTTTCTTTTTTAAATCTGTGATAGGAGACACTGGGCTGTGTCTCCCAGTCCTATGTTTTTGTGATGTTACGCTTGTCTTTAAGTATAAGAGTGTTTATATTCACGTTTGTATGTTATTTGGCTTTGCTTTATATTTACAGGCTGTTTTTTAGGTCTACATAGCAAGTCTCTCATGCAGAAAAAAAGAAGAGAAGCTGACCAGCCTAGCATAGCATCATATGCTATGAATCCTCTTTGAAGGTAGTGGCAGGGACTCACAGCATCTATGCACATCCCCTTATTTTGCAGGTCTTTGGGAAAGTATTTAAATTACATAGCATTCCGTGCCTCTGGTAGCTGTAGATGAGATACCAAAACAAGTTCCACTGGAAGCACATGGCTCATTTTCAGTTGTGCTCAGCATTGAAGACAATCTGTTCCTCTTCTCTGCCTGCCCAGTTCTCCCTCCAGGCACCAGGCTGCCCTCCCTCCCTCTGCTGTTATTTCCTAGGCACGACTCGAGGGAGCTCCAAACTAAATTATTTTCTACTCTTGCATCTTTGTATGTGTCGGGGAGATCAGATTCAAACCAGGTTCTGTTCTCTACAGTGCTGACTCAAATCAAGTCAAAATATCCGTTCTTTGGAACACGAGTAGAAGTACACTTACTTGACTGCATCCCCTAATGGTCCTGTCATCCAGTCCCGAGGGCAAGGATACAAGGGGAGTTGATGAATCAGAGTTACTTTCCCAGATGAATCTTTTACTGTGCCTTTGCATCCCAGTTGGTCTATGAGACATCTCAATGTCAAGAAGGGGAACATGGGTCTTACCTGGAATTCTCACTTTCTTCAGTCTTTGTCTTTCAAAGTGTATAAGCCCGTGGGAATTCCTCATGTTCTCTATCATTTTGCTACACAGTGAAGGAAAATTGTCTTTGAGGAATTTCTGCTCAAAGCCATGAAGCTATAGATTTTTGTTTATTGGTGCTGGTCACTTCAATGTCCTCTTTATCATCTTTGTGCTTTATGTTGCTATAAGCTCCTTAAGCAATAATATCTTTTCTTTATAGAAAATTGAAATAATTGAGCTATGTTGGGTTCTTCTGAAATCCACAGGGTGTCTCTCTTTCTCTGGAAGAAAAAAACACCAAAAGGTTTACCTAAACCCTGTTCTTTTTCCTTTATTCAATTTTTACACAAACACTGTATTTATTTGTTTTTTTTTTTACACACACGTTTTTAGATACTATGAAAACTTTGGTGCAAAATCTCTTCTTACAATATTCAAAATGAAACAGAATGTTTGTTTTCTCCTGATCTTTTGAGATCATTTTCCAGGAGAATGTACAGACACAGGGTAATGTGACATTAATGAATGTGTTTGGGGGGGCTCATAGAATCTGTAGTTTTTGGAACTGTTGGCTGTGTTCGAGGACCTTTGTTCCTTCTCTCATACAGGGATGATATCTCTTCCATGAATGAGGGGAAAGGTGTTTTTAGCACTTTTCCTTGTCTCTACTAAAAACCAGGTTGTTCCTAAAGAAAACAGGAAAAGAAGGGAAAACAAGGCCAAGTAACATCTCTGCAGAGTTCCTTTGCTGTCTCATTCATTGGGCAGGCTTATTCTTGATAGGTTCAACCACTCACCAGTGTCCCGTCCTATCACCTAGAGGAAATAAAAATAAAAGGGAAAGCGAAAGGATCATTCTTTTTGGTCACCACCACTGGTATGACAAGTGAAATGTACAGGAACTGTGTGTCCCTGCTGAGAAGGACAGTAAAATGTCTTGTAACAGAGATGGCTGGCAGGGGCCTGTGCAGCTGACAGCACCAGACAGGAGGACCAGGATGACTGTTCATATGAATGTAATATAATCATATGAAGTGGGGATTTAGGAGAAAATAAGATACTCTCCTTGCCCTGAATGCTGAGGATGATGTTTGCTATCAATATGTGCATCCAAACTGGTTTTGAATTTGGATAGCAGGAAGCATGCTGGGCAGTAACCCTGTGCCTGGTTTCTACCCTCAGTAATTTTCCATCCTTTTTGGAGTGAGTTAGGACAGCAGCTACTTTTCTGGTCTTCATATGGAGAGCCATTTTGTTTGCTCAGTATCCAATCTGTTTTTTAAAGTTATGGGGGAGACACTTTAAGTCTTGAAGGGACTGTCAGTCAGTGTGCCCTCTTTCTCTTGGAGAAGGACTAAACATGCAAACCAAGCTCTGTTGGGAGTTTGATCCATAAAGAGTGACTCAAAGAAAGAAGGTAATTGATATTGAGTCTTCCCACTGGCCAGACTATGAAAGGACTGTCCAGTGTGCCTGATTTTCCCAAATTGCTTTGCATCAGAGCTTTTCCAAAGCTTGATTCTGACATTCTGTTGGACTCTCTGACCTACTGAAAATCCTTTCAATAACTTAAAGTGTCGCCAAGTCAATTTTTATGGCTTACTCTCTCTTTCTCCCAAGGCTTAACTGCTCTGTTCATCTTTTTAAAAAATTTCTTTAGTCACCTTACATATTGCTTTCAGAATAATCCCATCCCATTGCTGAGATGTCCCAGTTAAAAACTGTCAATGCTTTCAGTTCCTCACTGATCTGTGTCTGAATTTTTCAGACAGGCTCTTTACACATTTCAAATGCTGTGTATAGTTTCCTTCAAACTGGAAAGGAAGAGTCAAATGGTATAGGCAGTCATTAGAATGGGAACTGGAGTAATAATATTGGGGAACTGGGAACTGGTGTGTCAGGGTTTTTCTTCTAAAAACTGGGGATGTAATAGTAAATAAGGTATAAGGCCCTTTCCCTCTCTCACATTCTATGTTTCAAGTCTTGTCCTATCTCGATTTTTTTTCTACTGAGGTGCAATGGAAATATAGTCACTTGGGGCAGAGAGGAACATATATATCTGGCTGCCAGTCTTTGGGCCTTTGCACAGCAAAAATGTTAGTCTGAAAATCTGAGTGTCAAATCAGTGTGTCTGCAGGGAAAGTACAAATATTGCTTGCCTATGAATACTAGTCATTCTACCATTTGACGCTCCTTGAATATCTTCAAGCTTGCTGTCCCAAGGGCTACGTTCATCATTTCTCAGGGATTTTGCTCAGATGTTCCCAACCTCAAGTTTTATGCCTTTCTGGACTTTCTTTATCCACGTGTTGTATGCTCTCACTTTCCACTGGTTTGAAGCCTGTTCTGCGAGTTAGTCGGTCCAGTGGAAGAGATGAGGAGAGATCCATTGCTTGCTTGGATGAGAAGCTGGTTTAAATGTTTGTGTCCTTTGTTGTTGAACTAGCAACACCATTCCTCAACGGAAAGTAAGTTCTCATGTTTCACTGTCTAACTTGGGCATCTTTTTCTAATGGCTCAATGTCAAGTTCATGCTAAAGCCTTTGCTTTCTGGGTTTTGTTTTATTAAATTTTACACTTTTTTTTTCCTTCTTGGTCCATTAAACTATCATTCCTGGATCTGGGAAATCATTTAAAATTGTCTATGTAGTAAGAGAGTAAAAATGCATCAGCTGGATTTGAGCTATTTTCATGAGAAATCTGTCAGTCACAGTGATGGACAGGAAGTATATTTATTCCAAATAAATTTGTCCCTCACTTTCACCTTGTGCTTTTCATTTGTTTCAGCCTTCTGATGGCTGGTAGGAACTTTACTTTCTATAGAAGAATGGCTCTGTGTTGTGTGCAAAGATTCCTCTTTCTCATTCTCTTTTCCATGTAAAAACATTGAAATTTATTATTTTTCAGTTGTCAAATTGCAAGATCTATTAACTGAAAATATGAGTACTGACTTTTCTTCCCTGGGTTGCTTGTGAATAAAGTGTGCTTTACATTTGAGGTTATGTTAACAGAACTTGCTGCCAAATGACCTCTCCATTCAATGCAATGTTAGGAATGTCATGAGGAAAGCTTTGCTCATCCTTTCCAGAAGACTCACAAGGTCATTTGGGTTGAGTCATCCATTCATTTTTTTTCATTCTTTAAACAAATATGTACTAAGTATCTGCTATATATCAGACACTGCAGTAGGCATTGGGTATATAGCTGGTGAGCCTAATAAGGATCAGTTTCTACCTTCTTTGAACTTGATAGGAGAATATTAAATAATCACATATTAGCTATTTATTAGTATATAAAAATTATGCCAAAACTTAGCAGCTTAAGACAACAAGCATCTATTTTCTCATTCAGTTTCTGAGGGTCACGAAACTGGGTGTAGCTTAGTTGAGTTCCTCTGGTTCAGTTTCTTATGAGGTTGTAATCAAGCTGTTGGTCAGGACTTCAGTTTCTGAAGACTTGACTAGGATTAGATTACGCACTTCCAAGCTCACACTCATGGCCGCTGGCCCAAAGCTTAAGTCCCTCGCTATGTGTGTCTCTCCATGGTTGCTCGTGATAATACCTTCCCTCAGAGAAAGTGATGAGAGAGAGAAGCCAAGAATAGACTGGTGTACTGTTAAAAACAAATCACAGACGTGACATATCAAACTTCTATCATGTTCTATCACACAAAATCAACCCTGGAACAAAGTAGGAGGGGAGAACATAGGCAGCCACTCCAAGGAGGCATGGAAGTTTGCTCCCAAAAACCATCTTGGAAGTTTGCTCCCAAAAACCATATAAATAAGAATAAATCTAAAATATACATTAAGTGCTATAATGGACATTAAAAAGAACTGGGAGTAGAATAAGAGGATTTGACTTGCCAGTTGGATTAGGAAATCTTCCCTAAAAAACAAGTGAGGATTGAGCTGAAATTTAAAGGGTGAGTAAATAGGTGTTAACTGGGAGAAGATAACAGGAAAGAATAATGCAGGCAGAGGACATAGTTATGTACAAGGGTCCTGCAAAGAGAAGAAACATAATGCTTCTAAGGGACTGAGAGAAGGCCAGAGCATAAAGAATCGGGAGTAAAAGGAGGCACAGCATGCAATGAGGGCCATACTGTGCAAAACACTTAGGCCATGCTATCATTGTGGTCTTCATTCTAATTATATCACTGGAAGGAGCTTAATCAGAGGGCTCAGGCTTGTTTCTCTTTGTTTTGGTATTTTACTTATTTTTAAAAATCATAAATATATATAATATAAAAGTTACCATTTTGTATGTATATTGTCCATTTCTAGAATTTTTTTTATCATCCTAGACAAAAAATTCTACTCCTAAAGCATTAAATCACTGTCTTGTAGTCTTCCCAGACCCTGGTAAACTCTAAGCTACTTTTTTTTTTTGTCTCTATGAATTTGTTTATTTCAGATATTTCATAAAAGTGGAATCATATATTTGTGCTTTTGTGTCTGGCTTATTTCACTTGCTCGGTGTTTTCAAGATTTATCCATATTGTAGCATATATCAGAGTTTTATTTCTTTTTATGACAGAAGAATAAAATTTCATTGTACAGATATATTTGACATATTAATTCACCTATTGATAGTCACTTGAGTTGTTTCCACCTCCTGAGTATTGTGAATAAAGCTACAAAGAATATTGGTATGTAAATATCTATTTGAGTTTTTACTTTCAATTCTTTTTGGTACATACCTAAGCATAGAATTGCTGGGTTATCTGGCAATTCTATGTTGAGATTTGGTATTTTAAATTTATTTTTTATTTTAAATTACTTTGGATACATAATAGTTTTACGTATCTATGGGGTACAGGCTATATTTTGATAGAAGTGTACAATGTATAATGATCAAATCAGCTATATGTTGAGCTTTGTGAGGAATCATCAGGTTTCACGGTGGCAAGACTGGTTACCTTTTGAAAAGCTCACTCTGGCTGCAGGGTGGAGACCTGATCAAAGCAGTTTTAATCGGGGTGTCAGTAGATTCATGGGTAGGATTGGATGGCTTTGGTGAGGTGGAATTGATCTTCTTGAATTGTAGTACATATTATAAAGTTTTAAATATACATGACCAAGAAGCCATGTATCATGGTCAAAGTATCATTGAAGATGGAATCTATAGATATACATTTGAGGCTTCGCTGAGACCCTCAGTAACTGTGTAATACTCTACAAGCCTAAGGTGCTATTCTTGGCCTTGGCTTTCTTGCAAGAAAGTATAATGGCTCATATTAATTATCCTTTGTCAGGAGGAGCCTGTGATTGGACAGGTCAATGGCTTGGGAGAAATCAAACCCTACTGCCAAAAGACAGTAAGGATTGTGCAGAGTACTAAGTAATTAAATCCAGAGGTTCTATGTGAATATGAGACCCTGATAAGTTTTTGCTTTATGACTAGATATCAAAGTGGTAGAAGTATTTGATTTTAAAGGAAAGTTCAGGAATGCATTTTTTAGGGAAAAACACACCTGCATTTTTACCTTGACTGCTCTGCAATTATTCTTTTTGTTTGTCTTATGTGACAGGTAGTTGTCATTTTATAAAATCTTTTTTTAAAGGTTGAGATAATTGTTTTATATTTCTTGCTCAGTGTCTCATACATAGAAGGCATTTGTTAAATACTCTGTTTGTTGAACATCCGAGTAAATGTGACAGTGGAGAAAAAGGGCAACAGCCCTACAGCTGATTGGGAAGCTTCAGTCTTCTTTTTTAAGTTTGGTTTAGGAATGTAGATAATGTTACAAAAGAATTTTAGGCTGGGCGCACTGGCTGGCTCGTGCGTGTAATCCCAGCACTTTGGAAGGCTGAGGTAAGTGGATTGTTTGAGGCCAGGAGTTTGAGACCAGCCTGACCGACATGGTGAAACCCCGTCTCTACAAAAATTAGCCAAGTGTGGTGGTGCATGCCTGTAATCCCAGCTAAGTTGGGAGGCTGGGGAACAATAATGGCTTGAACCTGTGAGATGTAGGTTGTAATTAGCTGAGATCGCACCACTGCACTCCAGTCTGGGTAACAGAGTAAGATTGTCTCTATTAAAAAAAACACACACACACAAAATTGAATCTTTGGAGAATATTGGGTAGAAATAGAAAAGGACACTTGAGAACCAACGGGTCTTCTGTCTTCTCTCCTACTCAGAAGATGTCAATAATACTGTGTTCTCATTTAGCAATCATGTGATTTTCTTACCTTAAAGAGGTTTATTTTTACTTAGCAAAGTTGAGATCACAGACTATCTTATACTTATTGTTTACGCTTAGGATAAACATGGAAACAAACAGCATTTTATGAATTGATTGATGTTCTTTTGATACCAGAAGTTTGCACTTGCTCAGAATTATGAAGAGATTCATGCTTGGGCCCTCTATAAACAGGAGTATAAAATTTTAAACTTTTTTTTTTTAGTTGTATTTTAGGTTCTGGGGTACATGTGAAGATCATGCAAGATTTTTGCATAGGTACACACATGGCAATGTGGTTTGCTGCCTCCATTCCCCCGTCACCTACATCTGGCATTTCTCCCCATGTTATCCCTCCCTGACCTCCCCACCCTTCCAGCGTCCCTCCCTTGGACCCTCCACAACAGACCTCAGTGTGTGATGCTCCCTTCCCTGTGTCCATGTGTTCTCATTGTTCAGTATCTGCCTATGAGTGAGAATATGTGGTGTTTGATTTTCTGTTCTTGTGTCAGTTTGCTGAGAATGATGGTTTCCAGATGCATCCATGTCCCTCCCTACAAAGGACACAAACTCATCATTTTTAATGGCTGCATGGTATTCCATTGTTTATATGTGCCACATTTTCCTTATCTACTCTATCGTCGATGGGCATTTGGGTTGGTTCCAGCATGATGCCTCTGGCTTTGTTCTTTTTGCTTAGGATTGTCTTGGCTATGTGGGCTCTCTTTTGGTTCCTTATGAAGTTTAAGGTGTTTTTTTCTAGTTCTGTGAAGAAGGTCATTGGTAGCTTGATGGGGATAGTGTTGAATCTATAAATTACTTTGGGCAGTATGGCCATTTTTAGGATATTGGCTCTTCCTAACCATGAGCATGGAATGTTTCTCCATCTGTTTGTGTCCTCTCTTATTTCCTTGAGCAGTGGTTTGTAGTTCTCCTTGAAGAGGTCCTTTACATCCTTTGTTAGTTGTATTCCTAGGTATTTTATTCTCTTTGTAGCAATTGTGAATGGGAGTTTGCTCATGATTTGGCTCTCTGTTAGTCTGTTATTGGTGTATAGAAATGCTTGTGATTTCTGCACATTGATTTTGTATCCTGAGACTTTGCTGAAGTTGCTTATCAGTTTCAGGAGATTTTGGGCTGAGATGATAGGGTCTTCTAAATATACAATCATGTCATCTGCAAATAGAGACAATTTGACTTCCTCTTTTCCCAATTGAATATGCTTTTTTTTTTTTTTTTTTTTTTTAGCCTAATTGCTCTGGCTAGAACTTCCCATACTATTTTGAATAAGAGTGGTGAGAGAGGGCATCAATTTTAAACTTTTTTACTCTGAATTTGATCACTGAGCCAAGTGAAATTCCAAAATCATAGTCTTGCCTTTTCCTACTCTTTTCCAATTAGTCCCTGGGCCTCGGGTTTTGGGAGGAAGTGGCAGATATTGAAGAAACACTACCAGGTAGAACTGGAGACCCGTTTATGTCTCAGATAGAAAACATTAACTTAAGAAATTCTCTCCTTTCTCAGGCCTAGAAAGGATCTTGGATGATGAGGTGCAATTTTATGGTTTTAAACCCTGCACTCTCCTACTTATATTCCCTCTTACTAACTTTTGTTAAACCAAAATTTTTTTAAAAGGAAAGAATTTCTACTTTAGAGATGAGATCGTAGTTGTGAAGTGAAGCCACTTTATCAGATGACTGGGGCATTATGTAGGGACCTTGTTGGCCTCGATGCTGATGTTGGCCCTCACTGACTCTCATTATCATTGTGTTTTGCAAGGCTGTCTGGCCCTGCTTAGGCTGTACTTGTGTGGTTACATGCTTAGATCTTCTAAAAATTCAAAGCTCTTGGCAGGTTTGCAAGCACTTTTTCAGTGTTGATGAAAAATGTGATAAAGCTTCATTAAAATATGTAATATATATGTATATAGAAAATTCATGTAGTAATTATATACATATATTTGCAGTGAAGATATTTACTACTTAATGTTCATGTGCTTTGTTTATGAATTACTAAAACCTCTGTCATTTTTATAATTAAAATGTCATGTGGCTGCATTTTCTGGAACAAAACTTGGCATGCATAATTAGATTGGTAAAAAGATATTAGTAGATACGAGTTCCTTCAGAGCAAATATATGAAGTCATTCTGAAAAATCAGGACTTTTGGGCACTGGCAGTTATGTATGTGAAAGTTTTCTTAGTCTCAGTTTATATTTCAGGGATAAAGGCTGATTTCTTTCTTTTTTGTTTTTATTCCAGTGGTTAAATTGCAGGTTGAGAAAAATACCATTACTTATTCTGTCTATAGGTAGGGGTTAAAACCCTTAAGGCTCACAAGTAGGTCTTTGAAGCCTAGAGTTCCCCCCCGGGAATTTGTAAACTGAGTTGCTCACAAGCAGCTCTTCCATGTTCTACTTGTAATAATTCTGGATCCCAGATTTGACCTTAAGGGAGGTTGTGTGAAGGTATCAGTGATATGGTCAGGGGACTAACTAGCTTTGAGCAGGAGTCATTTATTAAGGCAAACACTGGAGGACAAATTCCATCTCACACTCTGCAGCACTGGAGAATGGGAGCTACTAGGATTCACAAGGAATAAAGTTTTGTGATTGAACAACTAAGCTCTCTGTCAAGAACAACAAAAAGTAAAGCACCAAAGCTGTTGCTGAAGGCACCATCTTGCTTCCAGTGAATTAAGTGCAAAGTAGCAAATACTCAGAGGTCTGACAATTTGAAGTGCAGTATGAAACAAGTTCGGGACTCATGGTTTATGTGAGCAAAGGTTCCTTTTCCCTCCAGGCTAATGACTCTCAGAAGTCCTGATTAAAATTTTATTCCAATTTGTCTCATGTTATAAGTAGGTTGTTTGTGGCATTAATGTGATTTTTGTTCCATTTCACCCATCAGTTTGAGTTTACAATATTAGAAATATACCTAGATGAAGAAAGTCTTTTATATATTTAATCAAATCACCTGAGTGGATTACTGATGGTATGAGCAAGTTGGTTTTTAACATATCTGAATATATTTTAATGTGACGTAAAACCATTGAGTGTTTTTAAAATAGTATCTTTTTGCTCAAAAGCGAAAACGATTTTTAAAAGAAAAATTTGATTGGCCAATTGAAATCAGTCAACAAATTATTGGGAGCACACATCTTTTGAGACGTAGGAAAAGCGTTTCCTGTATGCACAAATATTTAATTAGAAATACTAGGTTTTTTTCTTTTGTTACTGTTACGACCTTTATGACTATAGGTAGGCTTGGTGCTTAGTCAGTTTTAACCACCTGTCAGTTGGGTGTGTATAATTGTGAATGTGTGAGTTGGGGTGGGACAGACAGGTTTTAAAGACCTTCATGGTTTGAGGACTAGGAAGAAAGAGAGGCATCATGGGAGACTAGGAAGGACCTGTATTTTGCAGTGGTTGTTCTAGTTATTTATTGCCTTGTAACAAATTATGTTAAAACTTAGTAGTTTAATGTAAACAAAAAACAATTAGTTTGCCAACAAATCTGAAATTTGGATGGGCCTCAGAGGGAGTGACTTGTCTCTGCTGAGATGGGATGACTTACATTGCTAGAAGCATCTCTCTCCATGTAGTTTCAGGCCTTCTGTCTATTTCTCCATCTTGTCCCTCTGCGAGGTGACCTCAAAGTAGTTGGATGCAGAATAAATATTCTGGAGACCCAGGTGGAAGTGGCAGGGTCTTTTATAGTCTAGTCTTAGAAGTAACTCAGCATCTCTTCCACTGTATCCAACGGGTACAGCAGGCTGGCTTTGACTTGCATGGAAGGGGATCATCGAAGAGTGTGAGTATCAGAGGTGCAGATGATTGGGGGACCACCTTGAAGGTTAACACAGGGGTTAAAACAAGACCCCTGGAGCTGGACTACCCGGGTTCAAAGCTGGATCAGGCCTTTTAGGCCATGTCACTTTAGAGGAACTTTCTCTCTTGCTGAAGCTTGGTTTCCTTTTGTTAACAAAATGGGGGATAGTAGTCATATCTATTTCATAGATTGCTATGAAGATTAAATGAAGTAGAAGATAGTGCTTGGCCTGTGATGTGCTCAATAAAAGTTAATTCTCATTATTGTCATTGTTATGATGTCACCAATATGGTGATTTACATAAAAAATGCAAATTTTGGGAGACCATATTTTTTGGGTGTGTGTCACAGAAGACCACTGAAAATTGTAAGCATCCCTGTTTTCCCTGAGTAGAACCAATGTTCCTGTATTCACACATTTCCATTTCTGCCCTCCCATACTTACCACACAGGTGAATATTAAGAGATGTTTCTACTTTAAGGTAAATTAGGATGAGGCCATTCACTCTACATAGACCTCAGGCTCACTCTCCTGATCTGATGCCTGAACTAGAAAAATTATTTCGTGTCAATGTGAAATTTATACCTATGCACTTTGCCTAAACTCTCCAGAATAAATGTGAATTTACATTTCTGCTCTTCTTAGAGACTGATACTGTGTTTTGGGCATTGCATCTAGGACAAACAATTATATATCACATAACATGTTGAGCATGGGCAATGTCACTTCATGGCAAGAGAGCTCGATACATTCTATACCCTTATCAATGCATATCGTACATACTTGATGTTAAAAATGATCAGATCCTAAGCATATTCAGTTAATCAGAACTGAGCAATGATCCAACTACAAACAAAGGTTCCTTGATCTACCCAGCTCCAGAAACCCAGCAACTAAACCGAAATGGCTGTTAATAGAAAATTTTCAGTGGCGTACATCAATTTACATTGACTGACTCACCCATGGCCAGTGACATAATATAAATACACACACTGCAATATTACCACCAAGCAGAAAAGAATGTGTCAAGGGTAGAGAAAATATGAATATCATTATGTCAACTCAAAAGTACATAACTTTTTGTGAAACTACTTGTCTTATGGATGACTTTCACTTAGAACATTGCTGGTTCTAGGACAGTTCTGAAAATGTGGATTTAAGAAATCCTACTCTCAATAGCAAATAACCTGTGGAGGAATATTTTTCATTCTCTCACTCTATTTTTATTTTGAACCTCTTAAATGCACAACTTTCAAGACATTTCTAGATTTCACATTTATCCAAGCACATATAATAAAATTGAAACAAATAGAGATCCTAAAATATTGTTTTACACAATAGTTCATCATAATATTTGCATTTGATGTTACCAAGATACTTCCTTTCCTTTTACAGGAAATATAAACTTGATTTGGCATTAATACTCATTATCTCTACTTAAATACACCTTTTTTTCCTATGGCTGAGGTGCAGAAGGCCTATCCATGTTGTTAATGAAGCTCCTGAGTCCCAGAGGCACCCTGAGCTATAATAGTCTTTGAGATAAGAAGCTTATGAATAATTCAGTGTTTTGGGTCCTCCCATAGTGGGATTATTTCCTTTAGCACTACACAATAAAAAATTTAGTGTGTTTTATCTTAGAGGTAGGCAGACTAATGGGCTGGAACCAAATGTGGGCCACCGAATTAGTTCTAAGGCTTTTACCATTTCTTATGGAGGGAAATGAAGAGTCACATGTCTTATTTTTGATAAATCCCACAAATAAATTTGGTTTGAATATACAACAGTGTTGCTACTATTGTTTTGTTTTAAAAATTAGGAAGTATTCAATCTGATGGTTGTCATTAAAGATTAAGTCTTTCTGGCTACCTAAACTAAATGATTAGTAAGTCACTCATTTCTAAAGGAGCCTGAATAATTGCTTTTATTTGAATAGTAAGAAATTATGGCCTTTGTCATGCATGATGATAAAATTTCCAAAGGACATCATTCCTGCTTGGAGTACTCCTTTTATTGAATTTTATTTGAACTGGTCTCAGGGTTCTGTTAGATGATTACCACATGAATAAATATATACTTCACCTGTATAGCAAACATCAGAGCCCTTTCTAAAAGCATGGGTTGGAAGGAGATTCCCATTTGGCAGAGTGAGACTTGCTCCATGACAGATTCTCTTTAACTTGCCAGAAACAAAAGTGTGTGTGTTTTTTATCAAACCTTTTATTTGTTTTGAGCTTCATGGTTTTACTGTGATCACAAGCCATTGAGACACATTAAAACAGAGCTTTAAAGAGGATGAGTATGGTTATCATTTTTGGTCCTGAGATCAGATTATTATTTATTTTTTCCATGACACTTATAAATATATTATTATTTATTTTTTGCATGATTTTTATAAGTATTATATAACGTCAGTGTACTAAGTTTGGGACACCAAAAAGATTTCATTTCCCTTGTATGCAAAAATAATGATAGTGCCGGTTTCCTTTCATCTGAATTCATCAGAATACCAAAAGTATTCTGAAACTCTGCTTTTACCTTATTTTCACCCTCTTCAAAAGGGTGTGGGAGTGTTGCTGGAAAGATGGAACTACTTAAGTCTGAAGAGCTCTGTCTGTTAAGATTGCTTCCTGCACTACCTGAGCAATCATGGCGTAAAATGGTACAGGTTCATTTTCCTTCTTTCTTTCTTCCTTACTTTGTACCTCTTTTCCTCCCTCCCTCCCTTTCTTCCTTCTTTTTTACTGACTTTTAAACAATTTGATTTGAACAATTTGATTTGATTTTTCTAGTATCATCTAATTCTGTAAATGAAAAGAATTAATAACTAGTCTTAAGGTAGGTATTTGCTGGCACTGGCTCTTTAATGATGCTGAGGCCAGTATCTCTGGAGTTTCCTTGTCCTTTTCCTTATCTTCATCAACCATGGTTGCAGAGGCCACATGATGGGAATTTCACATTAGACTGAATGCAGAAGCAGATATAAGAATCCAATGGTCTTCTACAAAGCCAGATATTAAAAAGATTAGCAAAAATATAAAACAATCATTCTTTTCATTATTAATAGTTTGCTTTGTGAAAATAATTTTAATACAAATGTTATTTATGTCAATATTTAGTAATTTTATTATTTTTAAACAAATTAAAAATATTTTTTTTAAAAAAAGTTTCAGTTTTAACTTCTGAAATAGTAAATATTTAATGCACACGAGCCAAAGTCCTTTAGGGGAACTCTCGATAATAATTTAAAGAATTCTGAGACCAAGATGTTTAAGAAGTGATGTTTATAAAATAAGACTATCAATTCCTTGTGTACACATGCATTGCATTTGTTTTTCTAAGTTTATCATTTGCCTGTTATTTATTATGTTTTTATTATAGTAGTTTTATTATTTGTATAGAGTCAATTCTCTTGATTTAGTACCTATATATCTCCTTCTACCATTCTTGTGTTTATACTATTTTGATTAAGCATTATCTCATGTTTATATTTTTAAATTTTAGTTTTTTTTTGTCATGGAAAATATAAATGTAGCCCCTTCCCCATAATAAAGCCAGCAGTGTCAAGGTCATATTTTGAACGAGTCTTCCTTTCCTGTGCTTTTCATTTGACAAATTCTATTTGTGCATTTGGCATGTTAAGAAACTTCCCATTTTTCTCACTAGCCTACAGATATTGCTTTGCTAGAATCAGGCTATTCCTTTTACCTTGTCTTTATAACATGATGTTGACACTTGATATCAAAAGTACCCCTTGTAATTTTCCTTTCCTACAATTGCACTGATTATTTTCATGCACTTATTTTTCCAGATAAAGTTTAGAGTAACCCTCGTAAGTTGTGAAAGTACACAGTGATATGTTTATGGGAAATTTATAGATATGGAAAATACGTACCTTTGGGGATAATTGACTTCCTCATACTTCTGAGTCTTCAAGTATTCATGTCCACTAGTTCGTCTTTTTTCATGTATTTAATAAAGGTTTATGTATTCTCTCTTATAGGTCTTGGACTTTTTTGTTAGATTTGCTTTTATGATTGTGTGGTGTTTTTTTCTAATTTCCTAAGAATGTTTGTTTAGTTACTTAAAATTGTTTTTTATTGTAATCCCACCAGCTTTCTTATTTTAAGTTTCATCCTCAGTTTAGGATCATGTTGGTTACTCTTTCCTATAGGCTTCCAATTCCTCTGTCCATACTTAACATAATGCTAATTATACATTATTGTTATTATTCACCTTTTATGCACTTCATGCATTACAAAATCTGAGAGTAACTCAAATTCTGTTTTTCCAACACAGATTTTCAGGAAATATATCCAAAATGAACTACTTTGCCGTGTGTCCCAAGTTATTTCTACTTCTGAAACCCCCTTTTTCTTTCCTTATGTTTTTTACACTGGTAATTACATTTCAGCATGAGCTTTGGCTGGGACAAACCACACCATCTAAACCATAGCATTCTGTTTTAGGTATATTACATTCTTGGAGACAGACTATTCAGCTTCCGTAATTAAAAAGAAGTCCAACTCTTAGGCCTGTTCATTATAGAAAAATTGATTCATAATTTTAAGTGAAATTTATATTTCATTAAACAATTTTTCCAGAGAATTAACTAGTGTTCTAATGGTCTTGTTTATTTAAACAATTAAATTAACATTTAATGAACAAGAAAACTTGTAGTCAATTAAAGACCGAAGTAATATACATACTGCATTTTATAGCAATTAATTGATAACTTGCTTACCATGGGCTAACAATTAACCAGGGAAGCATTCCGAGGAAGTAGAAAACATTAATGCAAATGAGTTTCGGATTTACTCTTTTCGAATCAATTTACCATGTTATCTAATCTGGCATAAGCAGAAAACCCCCAAGAAAGACTAACATTAAAAAACACCTCTAAAATCTGCTGGTGTTGGGAACTCTAATTGTTTTGGCAACATAAATTGTGAAAACAAGGAATTTGTAAAGACAGTTGACAGCCATCACAAGTATCTGAATTATAAAAAGGGAGAATAAAAGAGTTTTCTCAATGTTTCCCTATATGCTGTAGATTAGCAGCTCACAGTATGTTCTCGGCCTGTGGGGCTATTGATGGGATCATGATTACCTATAGCAATGGCTGGCAGCATATGTGTTTACAGGTGCGCATCATAGCTAAATGAGACCTCCACCACCAAGAGAGTATATTGTAAGTGACTGTGAGAGATATTATAAACCTTGACTTTTTGCTACTATTTTATATTTAAAAAGTCATTCCTTTTTTTTTTTTAACCGTGATCCTTTAACATTTATTAACTCAGAATTGAATGTGACCCAAAGCGGGTCACTATGCTGTGTCACTACATCATGACTGAGAATTGCTGAAGTAGAACCTACCTTTCCAACTCCAGTGAATGAGATCCATGATCCTCCTCAGGTAAACCGTTGAAGATTCATTCAACTCTCCTGGTGTTCAATGAGTTAGTGTTATGTTTGACAATTGGGGAAAAATTATAGTTAAGATGTAAGTAAAACAACTAAATTAGGGTTTCTCAACCTCAGCACTATTGCTATTTTCAGCAGGTTAATTCTTGTGTGGGGCTCCCTTGTGCCTTCTAGGATATTTAGCTGCTTCCCTGGTTACATCCACTAGGTGCCAGTAGCAGTCCCCACAGTGTGACAATTAAAAACGTCTTCAGACATTGCCAAATGTCTGTTGGGAGACAAAATAAACACCAGTTGAGAACCACTGCTTTAGATCACCAAATAAGTTTGTACTGCTTATCTTCACCTTGGGAGGTTGTGTAGGCAGAGACCCAGGAACTGGTTATTTTCTTAGTGATACCTCATGCGCTTATATGATCAATTCTAACTCTACTAAAGTTGTTTCAGAGAATGATAAACTGTTCACATGGTTTGAAACCAAAGGGTATATGCAACGATAAAATCACCTACAAGAGACGTGTTTACTTGCCTTTCAGGGATAGCCAAATGAGACAAAGAAGTTTATAGGTTGTTAAAAATATTTGGTTCGTTTTTAGAGGCAACTTTAATGTATTTTTCTGAATGATGTGGCATTAATCACCAGGAAAAATGTTCTTACATAAAGGAGACAGCTCTATTCTGGGCTTTTGAGACACAACAGTCTCAAGTGTTCTGCAGGAAAACGAGTCTTGTGTTGACTCATAGTTCATCTGTTTGTGATATCGTCTTCATCTGGGCAGACAGTAGAGAGAAATTACATGAGTTCTATTAAGGCTCAAATGTTACCCATCTATCCCAATAGAACAGTCACCAAAAAAGATAATTTTTCTCAATATCACCATTACCTTTAGTCTGTGTGAGATTATTACCTTCATCTACAGAAAACCAATGGACCATTTTAACTGTTTATTCCACTCAAGTTGTCAAACTAAAGCAGAGTGAAAATGCCAATAATTTACAGCCGGGTTTAACACACTTCCAGTGTATCATAGATGGAAACCTAAACACACGGTAGGCAGCTTTCATCAATAAAAGAAAGATAGCTGGCCATGATAAGACAGACCAAAATCTGTACGGACAAGTCTTCACCAAAAGGAGTTCACATTTAAGTTTTCATCAAATATATTTTTTCCATCACCTTTCGTGCTGTTAAGACTTGGTGATAGGGATCATTTATTTCTGTATCCTGAAGAGTCTGGCATAAGCCTGGCACTGAGAAAGGGCAAGCAAGAAAATGATCATTGAATAAATGGAACAATTAGCAGTTAGTTCTGTTATTATTGGAATAGATTGTAGCATTATAATTATAGTAGCAGTGTGACTTCCGTGTAATGAAATAAGCAACAAAAAGTATATTTGCCATTTTTTTGGTTTAAAATATCAAAAAAATAAATTTATATCTCTCAAAACAACCCTCTTCTTTATAGAATTTCTTAAGGTATAAAGATGTTCCTAAGAAGAAACCTGAGTGAGACTGGAACCAGGAATGGTTTCATGATGAAATTTTTTTAAAAAAAGATACTTTAAAATAAAAATAACTTTATATTTTAAAATATCTCTTTAAGAAACAATTTACAGGTAACAAACATGGATCACTTAGAAAAGACAAAGATAGGTATTAAGAAATCCAACTCATAATTTTTATAATTTCATTTCTTAGATAGGATACAGTTAATAAATTGACTAATTTATATACAAAATTATCACAGTTACTTCATATAATTTGAGATAAATATATCTGCTTCCTCAAGTTGACAATGTATTATGAACATTTGGAGTTTTATTAAAGATTCAGACACATTGCTTTCAAGGGTTATGTAAAATTTCACTGTAATGAGTGTACCAAGATTGGCATATGTTTATTCCTGGCTATTTAGGTATGTCAGGATTTCTCAGTTTGAAAAACATATTAGAATTACACACATTTTTGTGTGCTCTGAACTTGGAATTGAACTTGGAATTGAGGCAATATCTATTTTTAAGCATCTTGTTTTTTCTCACCAATTATGAGGGGAATACAATTTGAATTGTGTTCCCCTAAAATTTATATGTTGAACAGAATGTGACATTATTTAGAAACAGGTTCATTGCAGATGCAGTATGTGAAGATGAGGTCACACTGGAATAGGTGGGCCACAAAGTCAATATGACTGGTGTCCCTATCAAAAGGGGGAAATTGGTCACAGACCAATAGAGGGAAGGTAATATAGAGAGACACAGGGAGAAGATGGCCATCGACAATCCAAAGAGAAAGGCTGAGAAAGATCCTTCTCCCACAGCTCTCAGAAGTTTGAGCCAACTCTGCCAGCACCTTGATTTCAGAGTAGTAACCTTGAGAAGGGTGAGGCTATACATTGCTGTTGGTTAGGCCACTCAGTGTGTGATGCTGTTACTGCGGTCCTAGCAAACCAATGCATCAGCCACCACTGCAGAAAAGTTATGCTCAAAGCACCCTCTCCCTAGCCCATCCTGGCATACCTCTACTGACTCCTAAAATAGTTTTGCCAAGACTTTTTAATCTTTTACTGTCTTTTATCTCCAGGTCAGTGTGTGTCTCTATTTCCCTTCTTCCAGTCTGTAGTCCTTGTAGAAGTCATTTTCTTATCATATTGTTCCTACAGTCTTGAAATAATTAAAAATCATAATACTAGTAACAACAGGTAATATTGAATGCTTTCTATGTTCAGGCTTTATGCTAAACTTAGCTCTTCATGATAATTATCTCCTTTATTGCCGTGTTAATGGACTCATAGAAATGAAACATCATCTCCATCCTGTTTTTCTCTTGTTTGTTTTGCTTTGTTGTATAGATGGTGTCTTGTGCATTTTTCGCATCCATTATATGTTGACAGCTTTGCTACTCCGGTATACCTTTAAAAATGATTGCTCCCTGATGCGGAGTTATAACTAACTAAACTCTAACTATAGTGGTTCTCAGAAAAAAAGATTAGAATTTGCCTTAGGGTGGCATATATCCCGGAGCAGAAATTTTCACTGAATTGAATTCCAATTTTGTTGGAATGTCACTGGAATCTTCATAGTATTTCAGTTCACTGAGTAACCCCCCACCTCACCCTGAGGAGGGAGGAGCACAGCAGCTGAAAAAGACTTTTCCAGTGGTCAGGAGGCCAAGTAGGAGGCAAATGTTACTAAGCAATTGTGAGCATCCAGGACGATGGTGCTGAAAGCGGAGGGAAGAGTAGAACACAGACTTTGGGGCTGGGGAGCAGAAACCATCGAGGCCAGGGTAGCAAAGAGAGGGGTGCAGGGAGGCAACTGGGAAGCAATCAATGGGGGTTGGATTGTGGCAGGCCAGGAACAACCCGAGGGGCAGGACTTACAGAGCAGGGTCTGGGAGCAGGAGGAGAGGAGAATTTGTAGCAACACGAGATGGGGTCATGTCAAGGAGCAGAAAGAGAAGTTAATGAAAGGGGAATGGGCTGACAGCTGCTCTGGATTTTTGTCATTTAGAATGCAGCTGCTGGCTAATGTAGGGCTGTTTGGGCAAAGACGGCTGTCAAAGCCTGATGTTAGTAAACATCAGTAAAAGTTAGTAAAAAGTTAGTAAAAGGTGGAGTTTGATAAGGGAAAAAAAGTATTATTATTGTTTTGCTCATTAGAACAGATTTCTTACTATTAGTAAAGAAACTTGTATTTTGGTCTGAACTCTTTATGGGACCACCCAGAAAATATGTCCTGTAGGATTTAGAGGGTGTGAAAACTGGAAGGAGCCTAAAGACCCCTGGTTTTAAATAGCTTAAAGCTTCGAAGGGGTGGGAGCATGCATTTATTGATTTGTGCCAATGCCTTCTCCAGTGTCTGGCCTCAATTCAGTGAATGTTCTTTCAGCTTGAAAGAGTTAATGCTGCCTCCTCACTGTATTCTGGCTTTTTCTTGCTGAGGAAGGCTCTAATGTATTTTTTCTGAAGGTATGACACAAGTGCTTGATGCCTTCATAGAGACCCTGCCTGTCTACTGCAAAGACCCAGTCTCCTGTATGTGCAATAAAACGCTTGTTTATGCATGAAGCTAAATATCAAATTTGGCTAAACTGCAGATGATAGTGACAGCCATAATCCTATGTGTTTCTTCTGGGAGTTCCTTAATTATATTCACAACTGTCTAGCAGGAGAAGATTATGTGCTTGGATTTCTCTAGTTTGAAGTTCATTCATCTCATACTCTGGTAGTCGTCTTTCCCTTGGCCCTGGCACCATTCACTAATCCCTCCTTCTCCAATCGTCAGTCAAAGACCAAAAATTTGCCGATTTTAGTTATGTATTATATATTTATTTTGCATCCCTTTGCTTCATCCATTCAGCAAGAATTTTCTGCTAACCCTGGTGTCTAGAGAAAAAAGATTTTATGTAGAATTGTTCCTGGTTGAGTATTTATTCATTCAATCTTTTAATAAAAATGTACTCAGTGCTTTTTTGTGTGTCAGGTGCTATGCTAGGTTCTGGGAACATGGTGTTGAACAAAAACACTCTGTGCCACCCTGGGCACTGAGGTCTAGTGATAACAGCTGCAAACTCAAGGGTTCCCCAGGATTCCTGTCAGCTATAACCACTGCATCATCACCTCAGAGTAGAACTTCTAGAGCCATTCAAGATTTATAAATGGGTCTTCTGGGAAACATTGCAGTTGCCAACAGCAGTGGTAGCACTGGCTTTTCCCAGTCATTGGTTTGTATTTCCATTGTGATCTGCTGACCTCTTGCATGTAATAGAATCTATTTCATTGTAGTTCCTCTGATCCTGTATCCTGAGAACTGATCCACAGCAAGTGAATCCTCTTCAAATCAGAAAGAGAATGTGTTCACAAAGACTTATTTCTCCCAAGAGGATGTACAAGATCAAGGCCACAGTTTATAAATTCCACTTTAGCATTCAGTAATGCCAATGTCTCCACAGGAAAGCTTTTGTGGTCTTAGCACACAGCAAGCATGACATTTGACTACAACATTTATAATCTTGAATGAATTTTCCAGGAGGCTGTGCTCATTTAATTATTTAGTTCTGTGTAACAGTAGGGCTGGCCCTTATCCGAGGATTGATGGAACCCAAGTCATCCTCCTTCCCATCAGCCCCACTTGGTACCATATCCCTGGATCAAATCCAGAGGAAGAACAACGTCCCCTCCATTATCCCTCCCTTCCTTTCAGGCTTACAGAATGTCTTCTGTGTGTAAGGCAGTAGGGACATAAAGATGAGTGACAGATATATATGCAGCTCTGCCTCATTTAGTGGAAGGACCCACAAGAAGGCACCATTTTAATATAACACAAAAACTCCAGAAATTGCAGATAATGACAAAGTTAAGAGTTTGGACTAGGGCTTCAAGGTGAAGTGAGTTTGGGTGATGGGAGAGACCCTGGTATGGGTACATATTATTTGAGAATAAAAGCAGTTTTGAATACTTTCTGTAAATATAAGACCAGATTCTGAAGCAGATAGAACAAGTAAGTATAGTAAAGTGATAGACGGCCCATCAAGGTTTGGTGTGCTATGGAAAACAGAGGAGGGAGCAATCCATTCCCCTCCAGAGATTTCTTGGAGAGGTGATACTTGACCTGAGTCTTATGGGATCAGGTAGGAGATAGAAAAGTAATTCCTGGCTAAGGTGCAGCATGAATATAGTCCAATGGGAAAGAATTTCAGTATGAGCCAGCACAGTTTCCGATTGTTGTTTGATGTGGCTGTTGGATGTTGGTATGAAGGACAAGTTTCGGGAGAGATGAAGGAAGCAGGACTCAGATCATGAAGAACTTTGTATGTAAGGTATACAAAGGATCCAAATGGCAAGCATTTTCTTTCTTTCTTTTTTTTTTTTTGAGACAGAGTCTCATTCTGTCGCCGGGCGCCAGGCTGGAGTGCAGTGACACGATCTCGGCTCACTGCAACCTCCACCTCCCGGGTTCAAACAATTCTTCTGCCTCGGCCTCCCGAGTAGCTGGGACTACAGGCGCACGCCACCACGCGTTTTCATACAAATCAGAAATCTTACCTAGCATCAAGCTTTACTATTCATTTAAAGAATACAATTAATCATGAGGCTAATGCAAGAAAGAGAGAAGTCCGAGTACATACACATAGCTCCGAAGTTCTTTCTTGCTGAGTCAGGCAGGATGCACTCTGGCCCAGGTCAACATATGTGATTTTTAAGTAATGTATGCAGCTACATTGTTTATGCAAAACGAAGCAGTTTTGGCTATAAACCATTTCAATTTTACACTTAGTTAGATAGCCTACGTGATATTTTCTAGGGAGCTGTGTTCCATAAATCTATAGTGTTCTAGGTTTGTTTACCATGAGCAATCCTAGAAAGACTAGCTACATCTCACTAAAAGCATTCCATTAATAAGGCTTTTGTTAGCAAATACCAATTTTATGTTTGCAGGTCTATTATTATGCTATTAGTATGTTTAAAAGAAGATTAAACCTTTTTGCTTTCTTTCCTTCCTGGGTATTTCCTGTCCACCTCCCCCCCACAGGAACGAGTGACAGTGAGTTGTAGGCTTGCTAGTTACCATTTCCTTCTTAGTATGCATTTAGACATTATAAAAACCAGTGTGGTGTTAGAAATACAGTCCACAGATAATCTGAATCAACTGGGATTCTGAGTGAAATGCATACACCTGTGCCTTGCCCAAGACCTACTGAATTAGTTCTCTCAAGTGGTGTCCTAGGAATTTGCATTTTAGAGAAGCTCACAAGATGATTATTATGCAAGCTAATGTTTGACTCTTTATTAGGAAATGATGGTGGAATTTGAAGTGAGTTCTAAGTTTAAACTAGGGGCAATTCTGAGATCTTCAGTAGCTTAAACTAAATGAAGCAAAGCTAGCACTGAAAACTTAGGAATCAATTTAGGAGATAAGGAATAAAACATCCAGGGCATGATGGCTAAGATTGTTGGAGTGAAAAAGATACATTATTTTTCATTCTAGTCAGAACTCTGAGAATGTCAGAGAATTTCAACTTTTCTGGGTGAATGGGTCACACATTCATACTAACATTCTGTGGTTATTCTACATGACTAATTGAAATGTACTGCAGTATAAAACTCTTGTCTTTTTATGACAATAAAACAATTGAAATGTGCTTGATATATAGTTTGAATGCTAAAATTCACATATTTTAGAGTGGATACTTCCAGATTGCTCTTGTTTGATTATTTCTAGCTATATTCAGAGATAAACTTATTTTTCTTAGTTAAGAGATTATAGAAGTATTGCTTGGGAGAATTGGGCTCCAATCTTTAGTTCACCATTTGTTTTAGAGAAGTAACACTGGGAGAAATTAAAACCACAGTGGTGATAACAATACATCATCATCTATAGGGCATTCTATTCAGGCAAATTATTGGGCTGTATAGCTAGTCAGCCAAAATCCACAGATTAAGTTTCAGAGATACCACATTCTTGTATGAAGTTAGACAATTTATTTAATCATTCTGAGCATCAGTCTTCACCTATGTAATTGAGATTAATAAGAAAATCCATCTTTAAGTGTTGAGAGATTTAAATGAGAGCGTTCACGTAAGCAGAGAAAACAAAGTATTGAGATTATAGTGTTTAACAAATGGTGGCTATTGTTATTAGGTCGTTATGTACATACATACAGGACATGCACATGCCCGATAACTTTTTCTCTTCTGTAGTAAACAACATGCTTCCTTTTCTTAATCTACTATTCCTTCCTGTCTTCCATGTATTTTTTGGTACTACTGCCAATCAAATCACCTCTTTTTTTCCACTGGCTAAGAAGTATGTACTTGACCCACATTCATTCTCTCAGAATCTCCCTACTAGGAACTGAATCTTAAGAATAGAAAATGGCTAGAAAAGAAGCATTTTAAGAAAATCCTTGAAGAACTTGCCCATAATTCCTCCTACTCAGTTAGATAATGACTGTATTCTTGCCCTTCCTTACATTCAATGAGATACCTATCTTTTTAGTACATTCATTTACATTTTCAAGAGAATTGGTTCCTGATGCTTATAATCAAAGGATCCTTAATGATGTATTAATATTGAGGTTTTGATATATATCAATGGACTGTTTCACCTCTGTATAGTTTTTATAAATTTTAGATTTTTATACATGTGGTTTTTTTCTACTCTTTTATTTAATGCTATTATGTACATTTATAATAATAATACAAATATTTTGCTAGCATTATTTTTAATGACTATATGCTATTCCACCATAGAATTTTACTACAATTTGCTTAATTATTTTCCAGTATTACTGCTCTCTGCTGTTACAAATAAAGTTCAGGAATGTTGGTGACTAATTTTAGTGCTGCATCAACCTAGCTTACTGTAAGTCTTCTGTCTTAAACACAGACGAAATCAGGCCAGATTGAGTAAAATTAGAGATCCCTCAAGCACATGCTAAAGAGTCTCATGTGCCCGGGGCATCAAAAACTCTCTCATTGTCTCCTTCAGCTTACCCTAGTAAGCAACCAACTACATGTCCCATGTCTTTAGGGTCTGATTACACCAAGGATATAAACAGGTATTTTAAAATGGTTTATAATGTACAATGATAGAAATATTTAATAGACTAGAGTTGAATACTGAGAGGTCGTGAGACTATGGGAAATAATAGCTAATTTTGAAATTTTTTTTATACTTAGCCCAAGTGGTGCTCTTTAACTGCAACAATTCTACCCATATCTCTAAAGCTGGGTCTGTACTCTGAACTTCACCTGCAGAACTACAGAAACTGCGAGAGTGAATCTCATGAACAGGTTGCCCTAGAATA
Source organism: Sapajus apella (assembly GCF_009761245.1). Lineage (NCBI taxonomy): Eukaryota > Metazoa > Chordata > Mammalia > Primates > Cebidae > Sapajus > Sapajus apella. The sequence goes on from NW_022436963.1 coordinate 31,993,110, forward strand.
TATTTCAAGAAGCATCGATCCCAAACAAAAGTAATCCCTTAATCATCTTACATAGAGCTATGATCATGTATTCTTTAGGCTTCAGGCTGTACTATTTTTATGCTTTGGACTCCTCAGGACTTTCTGAAATCTGAACCCAGAAAAATAATCATATTTTCTTTGTATATGTAGACATCCAAGGTTCTACGGTGGCTTACTATGAATACGAAATCACAGATATCTGTTAAAGTTTGTGTAGTACAATATTTTTGGAAAAGACATAGTCTAAGATTTTATGTTCATTGAGAAAGTGATTTGATTTTTCTGTTGTTTGAAGCTTGTTAAAAAGTTCTAGAAATGTTAATAATACATTTTATTAACACAGTGAAAACAACCTCTTGAAACATAATTCTGGTAATCAGTATATTTACTGAGTATCATAAATTCATTTTAGTATTAACCCAAATTCAAATTAACTTGATTATCTTTCATTTTAAAAAACAATAACATTTTTATGTCCTGGGATAATATAATGAGATCAAGTGAATCCAATTTGATTTGGTGATTAGATTTCCCAAGGCCAGGTCTGTTTTTCTTGGTATGTATTACCCCCTTGCCTCCTCCTTTTGGAAACTTGATATATATATTTTTTTGATTCTGGAAACTTACATATTTTCTTGTTGTAACCAACATCAATGCAATAACAATGACCTGATTTGTCAGTTTCGTTCCTTTCAAATATCTCTTTAATCACTATTAGAGAGTGTTAAACTCCTGATACATTAGATAAGCTGTTACCAAGTATTGTTTTCACAGTATCTGTTAGGCTCCTGAAAATTACTGTGGGCCCTAAAGAGCTTTAGTTCATGTGAATTATGCCTATTGATGTTTACCAAATTAAAAGTTAAATTTGACAAGAAATTAAATTTTGTTTGTAATTCTTATAAACCCATTACATAGTAACATTAACAGTTATTTTAGAAATAAAACTATAATATTCTAAAGCAAAAATTAGAAGAGTGGCATTGTTTCATTTTTTAAACATTTTTTTAGTGGCTGACTTAATAGAAGACAGCTAGAGTCACATCTACTTCGGCATTACATTTATTTCACTATGTTATTTTGGTGGAAGTATATGAATAAAACCTGGCCTCACACACATAGGTAGTTGAACAAGGGGGGTGACTATTTTAATATCCTATGCATGGATGATTATGGATGATCTTCTTTGATACTGTATCAAAACTTGACAAGTGGTAGTTTCTTAAATGATAGTTGCAATGTGGAATCCGAAATACTATCAATGAACTTTTTGAGATCTAGATTATTAATCTTCTATCTTCCTCCTAAGTGGACCTTTTACCCATAAACAGTTTATAGCATCATACATTGATATTTTGGAGGATATCGGTTCACTCTGTTATGCACATTGTCGAGACTATTGCAACAGGAAGGCAGGACGGAGCTCAACTCTGAATACAGTAAAGATAGCCAACAGGCAGAGTCAGTGCGTGGAAAATTACTAAGAGGACATATCAAAAATAGGGAAAGTCTTGCTAAAGCAGCTTAACAGGATTCTTACTGAAAGCAGGTCAAAGACTTAAACATCAGTGAGGTGATTCTCATAAAACTGACTTAGCAGGATTCTTGCAAAAACTGGGCTGTGCAGCCCTGGCAAGAATGAGAGCCACGGCTGAGGATTAGTTGAGAAGAGGGCTCAGAGGATCCTGAATAAAGTTTGGTTAAGAAGATTATATTTGTTAACATCTTGCAAATGTTGACGTATTTCATTATACAATTTCAGAAAATCACGGTTGTTAGTGTCACAACTAAACTCATCAGAAAAGTCTAAGTTTTGGGAAGGTGTTATGCTGATAGTAGCAGAGTTTTCCAATGTTCTTAATTTTAAGGCTCAGTTTTGTAACTGGTGCCAAATACTGTTCATTTTTTTCCTCGAAGTGACAGACTCACTTTATTTATTTATTTTTAGCAAATATCTGTCAAAGGCACAATGCTGAATAATCATACTCTGTCTATTGTTCTTTCAAGTAAAATTGGTGTTCCACAAGAAAAGCAGCTATTTCAGTCAGGTAGAAGAGCTTTCTCTCAAGATAACCATCACGTTGCAGTATATCGAAGCATATGAAAGGATATTACTTCCAAGTATGTGACTTAAATATTAAACAGGGTACTCAAGGTGAAGATTTAACAACTTTTACTGCTCTTTCAAGGACAGTTTTAGATGAAACTGGCATTTAAAAAAATTGCAAGTGTGTTTTGGTTCAGAATATGATGAATAGTAGTACAGTTTGGTTTCAGTGTTTTGATTGGTGCTAAGGCAATGGTTATCTTACCCACCATAGCTTTTGCACCAATTAAAAATTCAACCAGGCCGGGCGCAGTGGCTCACGCCTGTAATCCAAGCACTTTGGGAGGCCGAGGCGGGTGGATCACGAGGTCAAGAGATCGAGACCATCCTGGTCAACATGGTGAAACCCCGTCTCTACTAAAGCTACAAAAAAAATTAGCTGGGCATGGTGGCGCGTGCCTGTAATCCCAGCTACTCAGGAGGCTGAGGCAGGAGAATTGCTTGAACCCAGGAGGCGGAGGTTGCGGTGAGCCGAGATCGCGCCATTGCACTCCAGCCTGGGTAATAAGAGCGAAACGCTGTCTCAAAAAAAAAAAAAAGTCAACCAATGTAAAAGGCCTCCACCATCTGAATATTGTTAGGAAAGTAGTTTTGACCTCAAGGACCCCGTGAAAGGGTCCTGGGAACTCCCAGGGTGTGCAAACCAAACTTTGAAAACTGCTAATTTAGATTGTCAAAATTTGGGAAATGATTTCTGTTACATCATTATATGCTAACCTTTAATTTTACTAATGTAATGGGGGAGTCTGGGGGTTCAGGTAACCCATTAACATTCTCTTTAATGCGTGTACATGTGTGTATATGCAGAAAGAGAAAATAAGAGAGAGAGAGAAAGTGCAAGAAAGAGAATGTGAGTGAGAGTGAGAGAAAATGGGAAAGAGAGGCAAGCAGAGACAGAGAATGTATGAAGGGCTGCTGTAAAGGAAAAGTGACCGCTGAAGATGTACTTCTTTTACTTTAAGACTCATTCAGGCATATTGTTTGCTTTAGCTTAGCTCCTGACAAATGTAGAGCCTGAGACAAATGTTTGCATACAGGTAATTTCTTTGAGAATATAATCCTCCAGAGAAAAGGGAAAGCTAATAAGATTCCATTTTGATTTTTTTCAAGGTGACTCCTTAGTCCTCCTTTCTGAGAGACTGGTGCTCAATCTTGCTAGAATCTTCAGAAAATCCTTAGAGCCACCTGCCCAGGAGAAGAAAGGAAAGCATTTATTTATTGATTTCAGTACTCCATTAGTGAAGTGTGGGTCTACAGGCATCAATCACTACATTTCCACATCACTTCTGTTTTTAGCCTGGTGAGTTAAGACAACTGAGTCCAATGTTATAGCACTAACAAAATCCAAAGGCAGGAAATGAAAGATGTAAGGGGCAGGCTGGAAGCCATGCAATGGCCAGAGGAAGCCATGAAGCTGAGTGTGTGCAAGAAGTGTTCACCATGCTGCTTTTGCCTATTTGCATGACCATGAGCCTAAAGCCTTTGTTAAGACCCCCTAATGAATTCACCCTCACCTTGCAAGTCTTGGCCCATATTTTTGCAAGTACTAAGGTGGAATCTCTGAAATAATATATGTGAAACTACTTGTCAAAGAGTAGGTGCTCAATTGATGTGTCATGTGGGAAGCTGTCTATGCCCTGCATAGAGATCTCTGAGCAGACAGACCAACCTGCTCTGATATAACTTTTATGAGCTAGAAGGAAAGTGTATGTTTGGTTGACTATATGAAAACAAAACAAATAAACAAGAGAATAACTCTATCAACACAATAAGAAAAGTGTTCATAGTATCTGTATGGATTTACAATGCCATATTTTGTAAATAAACATAAAAATATGAGTTAATACTTACGGTACTCTGAGCTTGGTCATCATCTCTTGAAAAGAGGGCCCCTGAGCATTGCTGAGTTGTTTCCAATTTATGTTTGATGTTACTATTTGGCTTTAATGAACCAATCTCCTCATTTAAGAGGCTTAAAAATGACTGTATTTTCAGAAAGAGTTGTCCTAGTTTAGGAATTTATTCCGAGAAATTATTCAGAGGTAAGTTCTAAATTGATGTATAAGAAATAATTATTTTAATGTAACACATAATCATAATTTGGAAACAACCTAAGTGTCCCTGAAATAGAAAAAGTTTTAGAAATTTATGGTAAATGGAGGCATGAGACATTTTGCAGGTGTTAAAATATTGTTTTTAAAATAGGAAAATCCTCCTAATCTAAGCAGCCTGATATAAACACAGGATGTGAAAGTGCATATTCCAGATAACAATCGTGCTGAAAAAACATGTACTTAGAAACTAGGGAAAAAAAGTACAAATTTTAACACTGCTTATCTCAAAGGTGATTTGTGTTTTACATTACACTTGTCAATATTTTTCCCATTTTTTATTTTGAGTATGTGATATATTAATATAATAAAAAAAAGAGCTGTTAAGAAAATGCTGGGGTGGGAGGAAGCCAAAAAGAGTAAAACAGCCAACTAGCCACTGTGATTGAGAGATCAAAAGCAATCCAACAGATATTAAGTATTTAACATGCTAGCCTACTTTCTGTTGCCTTCGTTCTGTTACCCATGTCAGGCTTAGACTTTGTTAGGATTCTTTTCTTCCACCAGAGTGCATTGTAGTAGAGCTGATCAAAACATCTATACTCTGATTTTCTTGGAAGTCTGCCTGTGGCGGGTACCACCATTTCTATATGTTCAGGCTCCAACAGCGACTTCTGCCCATGTGACAGTCTGCCTATATAAAAGGAAACTCTAGACTTTCTAGCAGGAATTTTATTCAGGCTCATTTGATGTTGCTGCAACATCCCAAGATTCTGGCTGGACACAAGATATATCACATAAGTTTGGAACAAATGCAGCAGGGGCAGTAATCAATGCTGAAGAAGTTTGGTCTGATATTTCTTCTGTAGTCACACTCTCCCCTATGAAGAGCTATTCTGTCATCATCCCTCACAATAGCTAGAAAGATACCTGGCTCAATTACTAGAAAGAGTGCTGTATTTCACATATAATGTAAAAATCCAGAGGATAGTTCTTTACTGTTCAAATGTGCCCTCTGTGACTATCCTGTCTCTCTTGGAACTCCCACATGTCCTTCTTGCCTGGATCCCTTCCCTCCTTTTCTTTATTACTCCTTCCCCTGTGGGGTCTGGCTTCTTAATTCTGCTGCCATCTCTTGTAGGTGTTTGGAAAACTCCAAACTTGCAATTTCCCCATAAAATCAATTTGATCCAAAATTGATTACAATATTCTTCATAGTGTACCTGTAGGACAAACCTCTTTTTTGCTAAAATTGATTGCTTCTTCTAGAATATTTCTTTGGATTACAAGGAGGAAAAATCAGCACAATAAAGGACAGTTCTTGTAGAGAATCAGAACATCATTCCACTTAAAACAGGACCTTGATTTCTTCAGTCCCTCACTTCTTGATCAAACTATGATTAATGTTGCTTTAAGGAGGATAAGTATAATTTCTTATTAATTTTTAAGTATGGACATTTCTCCACAAATATTACAGGTTGATTTTTTAAAAGCAATCTTTATAAGAAAATGTGAGATTGAAGAATTTAAAAAAATATACACATATTTATATATAAGTTTAATCAAATTTAGAAACATCTGTAATTGAAATCTCATATATATGTATGTTACATTCATCAAACAATAAAGATACAGCATATCTAAAGAGAAAGCAGTATCATCTGAAACTAGCAATAATGGTGACTGTGTTATGAATTTCTACTTGTGATCTCTGTAATGCTAAAAACTTAAAAACTTTTGAGAATTTTCCTCCTCCAAATATTTAGGATGTTTGTATAACAAGTCAGGAGGAGTCTCCTCTTATTGGGGATATAAGTCAGAGACTTGCATTTTCCAATTACCTGCTAATTGTAATATACTGAATGCACGTGGATAGAGGCAACATAAAGAACGGCATCAATAACATCAAACTAAAGGAGGCTGAAGTGAAAAATCATGGGAATTCTTTGGAGTATTAATACATAATTATGAGACATTTTGGTTGAGAACTGACATTTGCACATAATGCATATATGACGCCGTGAGAGTGTTCAGTAGCATTTGTCTGCACCCCTTTTAGGACTTGAACTATATTCTACTTTATACTGTCACCGTTAGTCTACTTTATCACATTCGCAACATGCTAAACGTTTTAAGAACAGAATTGTGACTGACCACTCTCAGGCTTGGACCCCTTGCTACCCTGGGTATCAGTGTAGCAATGTAAATGCACTCATTATCACAGCCAGGCCATGTGGCACCTTTGTGTGAATTACAAAAGTCAGGTCCTTCCTCTGGGTAGATGCATCCCTTTGCTAGGGATGATTCAACATTTATATACCTAGCTGCAATACATTGCTGATTTCAGACATACCAGGTGAGATGTTATCATATAGAGAGCATAAACAGATGTAATAACCAGCACGCCAGTATGCTGTAATGGGGAGAAGCCTTTTTTATTATGATGATAAAGCAAGTAATGAAAAGAAATGTGTGCCTTATAAGCTTCAATAATGTAATCTTCCTCAGTGCCGAAACAAAGAATATGCCTTTTCCTCCGTATGAACTTTGTCCTAAGCTCTGTCAACAGTTGACCCAGAGCTTTATTGATTGTTCAGCTATCCAGGAAGCCTACCAGAAAAGTCTGTTGATAAAGTGAAGCTGAGTTTATTAGATTTACTGCAGAACACCACCCTGACAGAATCTTAGAAGTGCTTTAGACAACTGAGGTCAGAGAAGAGTAGTTTCATGGTTTTGAGTTCTAGAATCAAGAGGTTCAAGGTAGGTCTTTCAAGAAAGAGCAATGATTGAGTAAAATTTGTATTAGAATAATTTAGAGTTGCTGAACGCTTTAGGGCAAGGATCAAATGAGTCTGGATAAGTAAATTCTTGTCTGATAATGAGTAATTTGCCCAGATAATCAATCTGTTCTTCTAAGAGAAAACTTGTCCATATAAGCCTACCATATGCTAAGATAAATTACATTGCAATCATTTCCTAAAATGTCTTGTTTGTTTAAAATCCTATCTTCTTGAATGATAATTTCCTAGAGATAATTAAGTCATATTAACAAAGGCAGTCTCAGGTCTCTGTCTTCTGTTCCCATGTGTTAACCTATCCTATGGGCACCCAACCCCAGAAGTCACCTCACAATGCTCACCCAGCGGATCTATATTGTGTACTATGAGATTCCATTATATCTTACCGGTACCCCCATTTCTGCCTTTATCACATTATATTGCCTCTCTTTCTAGGTAAACTATGAGCAACTTAAAGGCAACAGTTTTCTTCTTTTTCTTGGTACCTCCAAAACCTAAACTATCCTGAGACAATCTAGATCTTAAAAAATATAACTGTGGAATGAATGAATAACCTATGCTATTTCCTCAAGGCCAATATTAGCTATTTGGTATTGGTCTATCAAAGAACAGTTCCAGATTTGGATCTCACCTTTGTCTTTTACCTCTCAGATGCTCAATTTCTCTATTTGTAAAATGAGAATGGATGTAATGGTTAACGCTACTCTTGAGTATACAAATCTCCAATTTATTGCAGTGTTTATAATATGCCAAGGAATGTGCTAGGCATTTATATAGATGATCTACTTTATTCCTCACAATAATCCTGGGAGGCACTATGATACAAATTTTATATGATGAAAAACTAAGACTCAGAGAAATTAAATAATTTTCCCCAAGCACATAGTCAGAAAATGTAAGATCAGAATCTCCTAATGAGAAAAGCCAGATTTCAACCACTTCATTCGATTTCCAACCATCTCATCTCAATCATGGATATTTTAACATGATTTGATGAATTCAGAAGTCAGAAGCCTGAATCTATCTAAATAAGAATGTTTACTATATCATGCTCTGTCTCATTGTATACCTCACATCATGGGGTAAACAGAATCTTAAGAGTCAGTCTTCCATGGTGGAAACATTATACTTACAGAGGTGTTATGTCGAGTTGAATGCAGCCACCTTGAAATTTCTACCTAGAGTGGTATGTTTTACCCCTTGTATATAAGTAGAATAAATTAAATGATTCTCTTTTGTATATCCACATATTACAATTAAAGACACATCTCATGCTTTTATAACCTTCCTTTTTGCCCACCCTAACCAAAGCTATCCCCTCTCAGATTTAAGCATTCCCAGTTTATTTGGGTGTTTAACAAAAATATTTTCTATTATGATGCTCCAAACTGGACACAATGCTGCAGGTGTTGTTTGACCAGCATAAGACAGGAAAAATAAGAGTATCTGGCAAATTATGGTGTCTGTTGACCTTCAGGGCTAGTTATATATTCTACCTTATTTTGGCAAATAGTTATGCCACAGAGTGTTGATTTTTGTGTTCCTAAGGTCTCAATCATGGAAGATAATTTTTCTTTTTGGGGCTGATATCTTATTACACTTCTCTCACTTTCTTTATTCAATGCCTGCTCTCTGGATTAAATGCAAAACCAATTCCCACTCAGAAGGAGGCAGAATTTATGAATAGAGGTTTGTGTAGTGAGACTACATAAAACTTAATCCTTGGTTTGCTACTTACTATTTCTATGAGCTTGGAAAATTATTTGACCCCCCTGAGCTTCAGCTGTCTCATCTTTGAAGTGGGAATTCTAATCCCTTTTCTTTGAGGGGGGGTGGTGTACATATTAAATTAGAAAAGGCAGGTAAAATGCTCACCTCAATCTCAGTCCCTGATAAATAGTAAGAGGTAACAAAAAGGATAACTGTTGTTTTTAAATCAAAATAATTGAAAATTTTAACAATGATCTTCCAGTAACTGGGTTATATCTAAATATGTAGTTAAACAGTTTATAAAGGAATTACCACAGTCTCAGGGTCCTCATCAACCTTTTGTAGCCACTGATTTTTGCAAGGGCAGAAGTAAGAATTCTTCAATTCTCAAATCTTTGATAAAAAGATACAAAACAAGGTTCCGGATGCATCTATGTATTTGTACTCCTGTTTATATATAGCTTTATAATTGAGTTTTAAATTTTTTCCAATTATTTTTTGGTAATGACCCTGCACAGTAACATATAATAAGTTATTGAGAATATACTGATAATAAGCTTTATTGTCATTTTCTAAATTCAGGTCACTGTAATCTCTCTCTTAGGCTACAATGATAATTTTTTAACCGATATAAATTTCTTTGAGATTCAGGCCGGAGTGCAGTGCTATGATCTTGGCTCACTGCAACCTCCATCCCCCAAGTTCAAATGATCCTCCACCTCAGCTTCCTGAAAAGCTGGGATTACAGGGGCACGCCACCACACCCAGCTAATTTTTGTATTTTTGGTAGAGGTGGGATTTCACCTTGTTGGCTAGGCTGATCTTGAATTCCTGGACTCAAGTGATCTACCCGCCTCAGCCTCCCAAAGTGCTGGGATTACCGGTGTGAACCACCATGCCCAGCCAGTATCCCCAGTTTGAAACGAAAACAATAATACCTATTAATTAATTTAAATTTTTGTATATGACATGGTTTAATTAATTTAAATTTTTGTATATGACATGGTAGATACATGGCTAATAACTTTTTAAAAAACTTCATTCTTTACCCCTACTTGTTAGGAGGAGCTTAATAATAGGATGCTCCTGTTACCTATCATAAGCACAGACAGATAAGCATAACCTGATAAATGTATGTTCTGCAAGTGATCCCTACCTTTTCTAATTAACCTACCTTTTGAAATTTAACATGTACAGACCTCATTATTTAGCTTTCAGAAATCTCCTTTTTTGGTTGTTGTTGCAACTGTAAGGGCATTAAGACAGCCTTGTTTCCATACTTAGTACCATATGTTAAATATTCTCATTATTTAAGCTGCATTTTAGAACAATTGCCTGAGGTTGATAGCAGGAGATTATTGCAATTTATGTTCTGAACATGCATCTCAATTCCTGTGGGGGAGGAAGGTTGGGGGAGAACTTCTTAATTGCAGTTAAAAATTCTATTTTCCCTCCCTCTGCATGACAATTACAACTGCTGTCAGTGTGTGTCAAACATGTGGAATATGCCTCCCAAGAGAGCAGACCCCACATTTCTTTCAAACATCAAATGCAGTGACATGACAGATCAGAAACAGTCAATTGCTTTCTGTCTTTTAAAATATATATGACAGTCACATTCATACCAAATGATTTCAACAAGATTAAATGTTATTCAAGTTAGTACCTAGAAATTAATCACTTCACCACTATTTTAGTGTTAACGAGACACTTCAGTGGAATCATTTGGCAAAGACTATTCATATTAAATTGAGAGGAGAGGCACAGATATCAAAAGCTAATTAGCAGTGGACAAATTTTAGAGAGGATTCTGAATTGAGTTTTAGATATAGGATCTATGCCTCTGGAAGTTTCTCTTTGCTTACTTTACTCTTGGGCCGTGGCCTCTGTTCTCTTAGGTAACATCTAAAACCCAGACAGAATACGTCGTCTACCTAGATACGCATGTTTTAAAAAGAAGCGCTTTCAGAACACAATTAAAAATCATCATCATTATCATTACAGATAACATAGTAAGTGTTACCATGTTATAGAAACTAGGCTCGGAATATTAGGAATACCATTATTATCCCCATTCTTCACCTAAGAAAAATAAGATAAATAGACTTGTTTAAGGTCAATTTACTTAGGCAACAATTTGTTGCTTTTTTACTATTCTAAATCTTGAGTTCAATTGCTGTTTCAGGACTGTTTCTTTCTATTATGACATATTCCTTTAGAGAAACCCAAACTCAAGTTTCTCAAATGAAATAAACAGTGAGCTGGTAGATAGTGAAGTTTAGTTTTTAGGAGAGAGCCACATATTCCTTTGAAATAGTGTATTAATCAGTTCTAGAATTTCCATTGGGTTTTATCATTCATCCTTATCTGCTGAGATTTATCAACATTTTGTATATTATGAGCATATTTTCCTTTGTCTCACTGAGCATAGTTATAAGAGCTACTTTAAAGTAATTCTATGCTAATTCCAAAATTTAGATAATTTGGATAATTGTCTTGTTTTGAATATTATTCATATAATCCTATCTGTTTTCATGTTGAGTAGTTTTTAATTTTATCCTGAACATTGTGGAAGTCAGGTATTGTAGTTTCTGTATTCTGTTATATTCCTCAGAAGAACACTAAATTTTGCTTTAGCAGAAAATTAAGTTGGTTGAGGTCAAAGTGAATACTCTGTGACTTGGACAAAAGCTGAAAACTCAATTATTTTAGCTGAAAGTTGGTTGTTTTGTGTTTGCTCCACATATGTGTGGTTTGGGAGTGAGCCAGAGATTTGGCAGAGAATTTCATTGTTTCATTTTTAGCTCTCTTCTTCCCATTATCCCTCTCACTTCACTTTCCATGTATTGTAGATGTCCCAACGTAATTTGTCCTTTCGTTCTTCAGGGTTTTCCACCATAGGTTTTCAATCAGAGTTTTAGGCTCCTGTTTTGGCTTTGAGTGTGGCTAGTTTAAAAGCTAGAGAGAAAAAAACAACACACACATACACACACACACAGACAGAAAGAGAGAGAGAGAAATAATATTATTGAATTCTGTTCCTTTCTTCTAGGTTTCAATTTCTTCTCATCCTTCCCAGAATCTGCCTTCTCTTGTTTACTCTTAGGGCCTTCAGGAAGTTCATTTTTGTTTTATATCTGGAGTTCATATTTTCTGTATATGGGAGGGTTGATTTGATAGGTGCTACCTGCCCTATTATCTTTTGAGAATGAGCAAGCTAGAAATCTTTTCTAATAAACATGAATGTGTATGTGCAAATGAATATGCATGCTAACACATATGCAATTTATGAGACATTTCTGTGGGGTAAATTCATCCATGTATGTGTGGTGGATCTCAGTTCAAGAATCCTTGGTTCCTGTGCATAGCGCTGAGATTAGAAAGTTTACCAAGATGTAGTTCTCACCCTCACAGATCCTTTGTGTAGAGCAGGGGTCAGCAAACTATTTCTTCAAGAGCAAGAGAGTAAGAATTTTAGGTTTATAGGCTGGCTTTATGACCTCCATCACAACTTCTTCAATGTTGCTGTTATAGCACAAAAGGAGCCGTAGATAATACGTAAATTATGGGCATAGCTAGAGCCAAATAAAACTTTATTTAAAAAAACATACTAAGAGCCTATGGGCTGTAGTATACTGTCACCTTTTCTAGAAGAGAGATTGCAAATAAGAAAAGAGTTTAATAAGAGCATCAGTGTGAAAGAGAAATCCAAAATAATAAGACAAGAGATATGATATAGTTTATAAATTACTAAAGGAAGATACTGGCATTGAGACTCTGTTTAAAAAGCAAAAGAAAATAGCATAAACCTCATAAAATTGATTTCATCTTCTTATAGCCAAGATTCAAACATCGAATAACAGCAAATAAACCTACCCCTGGCTTATGCATAGTAATTACCTCTTCATCAGTTCTGCAGAACTGAAACTCTAAATCCTGTTTTGGTTTAGCTGTGGCATACAGCTTCTCACTGTTTTGTGGCTATTTACCATCTTTATTTTATGCTGGAATATAAGTTAATAGTACTGGTGATGGTGGGGATATATTTATTTATTAACTTGTTTATATGCCCCTATTCTTAGTGTGGTGATTATTAGTTAGTACTTGGGCAAACTCACCTGAACAGATGAATGGGGAAAACTTCATTTTTGTCAATACCAGTAACGTAGAGTAGAATAGTAATAATCTTTTAAGAGTTGTACATGCAGTACACTAACATTTTATAGGAATGAAAAATCATAAGAACATATCTAAGTGAAAGAAATAGTAGGAATTCCATGGAGAAAAATATTTAAGCTGTGTTTTAAAAGTTGGATAGATTAAGAAAAACTATAAAAAGCGTTATTCTTCTAGTCTTTTTCTAGAAATTAAAGTAGTACAGAGTTACATGGGGAAGGTGATCCCTTAGCCCTCTCTTCCTGATCCCAAAATTCTTCTCTTCCTTTGTTGACCTCTGCTCTCTTCCTCCCTCATTTCTCTTCAGGAGAGAATGCTGATGTGATCTATTCACATGCATTAGTGTATAAGGTCATTGTGAAAGACAGACAAGTGCTCATGTTTTCCCATCCATGTGGTAGAATAACAATCTAATTATAGAAACCTACGTGCCTCCTGGACATTGTTTTTGATTTCTCTGCCTGTGTCCATTCAGAAAGTAGTAATGTTTCCAAATGTAGTAGTAATAGTCCCATTTCTTAGATATATTGAGAATTTGATTCCAGACCACTACAATAGAGCAAATATTGCAATAGTGATTTGCACACATATTTTGCTTTCCCAGTGCATATAAAAATATGCACTGTATATTTACTACACTGTATACAGTGTAGTATATTATACTACACTGTATACAGTGTAGTATATTATACTACACTGTAGTCTATTGTAATAGCATTATGTGCAATAGCATTATGTCTAAAAAATGCATATACTTGAATTTAAAAGTGCCTTATTGCTAAAAAGTGTCAACAATCATCTGAGACTTTAGTGAGTCTTAACCTTTTGGAGGGTGTTGCTTCAATATTGATGGCTGCCAACTGATTACAGTGATAGTTACTGAAGTTCAGGGTGGTGTGGCAATTTCTTAAAGTAAGACAACAATGAAGTTTGCTGTATGAACTTACTCTTTCATTCACAAAAGATTTATTTGCAACATGCGATTCTGTTTGACAGCATTTTACCTACAGTAGGATATCTTTCAAAACTGAAGTCAATCCTCTTAAACCATATCATTCTATCATAAAGACGCATGCATGAGAATATTCATTGCAACACTATTCACAGTAACAAAGACAAGGAATCATCCTAAATGCCCATGAATGACAGACTAGATAAAGAAGCTGTGGTACATACACACCATGGAATGTCATGCAGCCATAAAAAACAATGAGATCATGTCTTTTGCGGGAACATGGATGGAGCTGGAAGTCCTTATCTTCAGCAAGCTAACACAGGAACAGAAAATAAAATAATGCATGTTCTCACTTTTAAGTGGAAGCTAAATAATGAAAACTCATCAGCACAAAGGAGGGAACAACACACACTGGAGTCTACTTTGGGGGCAGGGTTGGAGAAGGAAGAAGAGCAGAAAAGGTAACTACTGGTTACTGGGCTTAATACCTGGGTGATGAAATAAGGTGTACAACAAATCTATGTAACAGAACTTCACATGTACCCCCAAATGTCACTCATAGGTGGGTGTTGAACAATGAGAACACATGGACACAGGGAGGGGAGCACCCCTCACTGGGGTCTGTTGGGGGAAAATAGGGGAGGGAGGGGGGGGGGTGGGGAGTTGGGGAGATAAAGCATGGGGAGAAATGCCAGATATAGGTGAAGGGGAGGAAGGCAGCAAATCACGCTGCCATGTGTGTACCTATGCAACAATCTTGCATGTTCTTCACATGTACCCTACAACCTAAAATGCAATTAAAAAAAAAAGAAAAAAAAAGTTAAAAAAAACTTCCTTAAACCCTGTTACACTTTATGAACTAGATTTATGTAGTATTCTAAATATTTTATTTCATTTTAACAATGTTCACAGCATTTTCACCTGGAGTAGATCCACCTCAAGGAATCACTTTCATTGCTCATTCATAAGAAGGAACTCTTCATATATTCAAGTTTTATCATGAGATTGCAGCAATCCAATTACATTTTCAGATTTCACTTCTAATTCTGCTTCTCTTGCTATTTCTACCATTATACCATTACTTCCTTCACTGAAGCCTTGGGCACTTCAAAGTCATCCATGAGGGTTGGAGTTAACTTTTTCCAAACTTCTATTGATGTTAATATTTTGACCTCCTCCCATGAATTGTGGATTTTTAAAATTTTATTTTTAATTTTATGGGTTCACAGTAGGTGTTTATATTTATGGGGCACATGAGATACTTTGATACAATCATACAATGTGTAATAAACATATCAGAGGAAATGGGGTATCCATCATGTCAAGCATTTGTTATTTCTGTGTATTGCAAACATTCTAATTATACTCTTTTAATTATTTAAAAATGTTCAATAAATTATTGTTGACTGTAGTCACCCTGTTGTGCTATCAAATACTAGATCTTATTTATTATAACTATATTTTTGTACTCATTAGCTGTCCTCACTTCCTCCACCCCCACCCCCACGCTATCCGTCCCAGCATCTGGAAACCATCTTTCTATTCTCTGTCTTCATTATTTCTCTTGTTTTAATTTTTAGTTCACACACATGAGTGAGAACATGGGAAATGTGTCTTTCTGTGCCCGGCTTATTTCACCTAACATAATGTCCTCCAGTTCCATCTATCTTGTTGCAAATGGTGATATCTCATCCCTCTTTATGGCTAAATAGTACTCCACTGTGTATAAGTACCACATTTTATTTATCCTTTAGTTTGTTGATAGACACTTAGGTTGATTCCAAATCTTAACTATCGTGAATAGTGCTACAATAAATATGGGAGTGCAGATATTTTGTTGATACACTGATTTCCTTCCTTTTGGGTATGTAACTAGCAGTGGGATTGCTGGATTGTATGGTAGCTCTATTTTTATGTTTTGAGGAACCTCCATATTATTCTCCATAGTGGCTCTACTAATTTACATTTCAACCAATAGTGTACAAGAATCTCCCTTTCTCTACATTCTCTCCAGCATTTATTTATTGCCTGTCTTTTGGATAAAAGCCATTTTAACTGAAGTGAGATGATATCTCATTGTAGTTTTGATTTGGGCACCTTTTTACATACCTATTTGCGATTTGTATGTCTTTTTCTGAGAAGTTTCTATTCAGGCCTTTTGCCCAGTTTTAATCAGATTATTGGATTTTTTCCTGTTGAGTTGTTTGAGCTCATATATTCTAGTCATTAATCACTTGTCAGATGGATAGTTTATAAATATTTTCTCCCACTCCGTGGGTTGTCTCTTCACTTTATTGATTGTTTCCTTTGCTGTGCAGGTTTTTAACTTGATGTGAACTCATTTGTCCATGTTTTTCTTTGGTTGACTGTACTCATGCAGTATTACTCAATAAATCTTGCCCAGACCAATATTCCAGAGAGTTTCCCAGTGTTTTCTTTGAGTAGTTTCACAGTTTGAGGTCTTACATTTACATCTTCAATCCATTTTTATTTGATTTTTGTATATGGTGATAGATGGGATCTAGTTTCATTCAATCTGCATATAGATATTCCAGTGTCATTTATTGAAGTCTCCTCAATGTATGTTCTTAGCATCTTTATTGAAAATGAGTTTACTGCAGGTGTAAGGATTTAGTTCTGGTTTCTCTATTCTGTTCCATTGGTCTATGTGTCTGTTTTTATGTCAATACCCTGTTGTATTGATTACCATATCTCTATTGTATAATTTGAAGTCAGGTAATGTCATTCCTCTAGTTTTGTTCCTTTTGCTTAATATGACGTTGAATATTCTGGATCTTTGGTGGTTCCATATAAATTTTGGATTGTTACTTATATTTCAGTGAAGAATGTTATTAGTATTTTTATGAAGATTGTATTGAATCTGTAGGTTGATTTGGATAGTATAGATATTTTAATAATATTGATTCTTCCATGAATATTGAAGATATTTCCATTTTTCTGTGTCCTTTTCAACTTCCTGTATCAATGTTTTACAGTTTTCACTGCAGAGATCTTTCACCTCTTTTGTTGTTAGCTCCTAGGTATTTAATTTTATTGGTAGCTATTATAAATGGGATTGCTTTCTTGATTTCTTTTGCAGATTTTTCTCTGTTAGCAAATAGAATGCTACTGAGATTTGGATGTTGATTTTGTATCCTGCAACTTTAGAGAATTTATGTATTAGTTCTAATAGTTTTGTTGTCGTTGTTGTTGTTAGAGTCTTTAGGTTTTCCAAATATAAGATCATAATAGCTGCAGGCAAGGATAATTTGACTTCTTCACTTCCTATTTGCATGCCTTTCTTTCACTTGTCTAATTGCTCTAGATAAGAATTCCAGGACTATGTTGAATAACAGTGGTGAAAGCTTGCATCTTTGTTGTGTTCCAGATCTTAGAGGAAAGGTTCTCAGTTTTACCCCATTCAGTATGATACTAGCTGTGAGTCTGTCATAGGTGACTTTTATTATGTTGAGGGATGTACCTTCTATGAACAGTTTTTTGAAGGCGTTTACCATGAAGGAATGTTTAATTTTAGGAAATGCTTTCTCAGCATCAATTGAAATGATCAAGTGTTTTTGTCCTTCATTTTGTTGATATCATGTATCAACAAAATCAACATTGATTGATTTGCATATGTTTAACCATTCTTGCATCTCTGGAATAAATTCCACTTGGTCATAGTGTATAATCTTTTTAATATGTTGTTGAATCTGTTTTGCCAGTATTTTGTTGAGGATTTTCACATCAATGTTCAGCAGGGATATTGGCCTGCGGTGTTTTTTTTTTTTTTTTTTTTTTTTAATACCTCTTTGTCTGGTTTCAGTATCAGGATAATACTGGTCTCATATATTTATTTAGGAATTCTATTTAGTTGGAAGTATTTCCTTATCCCCTATTTTTAGGAACAGTTTGAGTAGGATAGATATTAGTTCTTTTGTTTTTTTTTTTAATGTTTGGTAAAATTCATTATTGAAGCCATGAAATTCTGGACTTTTCTTTGCTAGGAGATATTTTATTATGGCTTCAATCATATTACCTGTCATTGGTCTATTCAATAACAGGCTTTTGGATTTTTTCATGGTTTAATCTTGGTAGGTTATATGTGTCTAGAAATTTATTTATTTCTTACAGATTTTCCAGTTTATTGACATATATTTGTCCCTGGTAGACTCTAATGATCCTTTTGAATTTCTGTGGTCTCAGTTGTAATCTCTCTCTTTTCATTTCTGATTTTATTTATTTGGATCTTTTTTCTTCTTAGTCTGGCTAAAGGTTTGTCAGTTTTGTTTATCTTTTCAAAAAAACTGACTTTTTATTTTATTGATCTTTTGTATTGATTTCTTAATTTCAAATTTATTTATTTCTGCTCTGTTCTTTATTATTTCTTTTCTTATACTAATTTTGGGTTTGGTTTTCTCTTGCTCTTTTAGTTTTTTAAGATGCATTGTTAGGTTTTTTATTTGATATTTTTCTACTTTTTTGATGTAGACAGTTATTGCTATAAATTTACCTCTTAGTATGGTTTTTGCTATATTCTGTATGTTTTGATATATGCTTTTTCCATTTTCATTTGGTTCAAGAAAGTTTTTAATTTCCCTTAATTTATTCATTGATCCGCTAGTCATTCAGAGGCATATTGTCTAATTCCACATGTTTGTATAATTTCCAAAGTTCCTCTTGTATTTAATTTCTAGTTTTATTCCATTGTCAGAGAAGATACTTGATATAATTTCCTTTTTTTTTAATTTTTAAAGACTTGATTTGTGGCCTAACATATCATATATCCTTGATAATGATTCATGTGCTGAGGAGAAGAATATGTATTCTGTAGCCATTGGATGAAATGTTCTTTAATTATCTATTAGATCCATTTGGTGCATAGTACAATTTAAGTATGACGTTTCTTTGCTGATATTCTGTTGGCATGATCTGTCCAATAATAAAGGTGGGGTATTGAAGTCTATGGTATTTGGGTCTGTCTCTCTCTCTGGCTTGAATATTTCCTTTACATATCTGAATACTTCAATGTTGGGTTATCCATAGATTTATAACTATTATATCATCTTGCTGAATTGACCCTTTTATCATTATATAATTACCTTTTTTATCTCTTTTTGTAGTTTTTGCCTTGAAATTGATTTTGTCTGATGTAAGTATAGCTACTACTTCCCTTTTTTGGTTTCCATTAGCATGGAATATCTTTTTTCATACCTTTGTTTTCAGTCTATATGTGTTTTTTTAGGTAAAGTGTGTTTCTTGTAGTCATCAGATTGTTGGATTTTTAAAAAATTCATTCAGCCTTTTGTCTTTTGATTAGAGAGTTTAGTCTATTTACATTCAATATTATTATTGAGGTAAGGACATGCTCTTGCCATTTTGTTATTTGTTTTCTGATTGTTTTGTGGCCCATACTTCCTTCCTTCCTTCCTTCTTTCCTTCCTTTCTTCCTTCCTTCCTTCCTTCCTTCCTTCCTTCCTTCCTTCCTTCCTTCCTTCCTTTCTTCCTTCCTGTCCTCCTGCCTTTTTGCCTTCCTGCCTGTTTTTCTTCCTTTCTATCTTCTTTTGTGTGAAAGTGATTTTCTCTGGTGGTATGTCTTAATTTCTTGCTTTTCTTTTTGTGTGTGTGTATCTGTTGGAGGTTTTTTGATTTTAGGTTACCATGAGGTTTGCAAATAACATCTTACTACTCATTATTTTAAGCTGATGACAACTTAACTCCCATTGGAAAACCAACCAAACAAACAAGCAAAGACAAAACTAATAAAGACTCTATACTTTATTAGTCATCACCCCTACTTTTTAACTTTTCACTATTTCTATTTTTGTCTTATTACATTGTTATATCTTAAGAAGCTGTTATAATTATTATTTTTGATAGGTTTGTCTTTTTGTCTTCCTACACATGATATGGGTAGTTTATAGTTAAATAGTTAACCACAATTATAGTGTTATAAAATTCTGTATTTGTCTGTGTACTTAGTATTACCAGTGAGTTTTGTACCTTGAGTTGATTTTTTTTTTTTATTAATAGTTAATGTTCTTTTCTTTCAGATTGAAAAACTCCCTTTAGCCTTTCTTGTAGATCAGGTCTGTTGACAAAATCCCTTAGCTTTTGTTTATCTGGGGAAGTCTTTATTTCTCTATCTTTGATGAACATTTTTGCCAGATATAATATTCGAGGATAATTTTTTTCCTACAGCACTTTAAATACATCATGACCCTCTCTCTTGGCCTCTTTCTTGGTTTTCACTGAGAAGTCAGCTGCCACACAGATTGAAGCTCCTTTTTATGTTATTTCTTTTTTCTTGTTGTTTTTAGGATATTTTCTTTATCCTTGACCTTTGGGAATTTGATTATTAAATGTCTTATTTGGGCTTAATCTGTTTGGTGTTCTATAACCTTCTAGTATTTGGATGTTGATATATTTCTCTAGGTTTGGAAAGTTCTCTATTATTATCTCTGAATAATCTTTCTACTTTAATCTCTCCCTCTACCTCCTCTTTATGGCCAATTACTGTTATATTTGCCCTTTTGAGGCTATTTTCTAAATCTTATAGGCATACTTTATTCTTTTTTGTTTTATCTCCTCTGACTCTGTGTTTTCAAATAGTCTGTCTTCAAACTCAATAATTCTTTCTTTTGTTTGATCAATTCTGCTGTATTGAGATTCTGATGCTTTATTCAGTGGGCCAAGTGAATTTTTCAGCTCCAGAATTTCTGCTTGATTTTTAAAAAATAGTCCAATCCCTTCCTAAAATTTATTTGATAGAGTTCTCCATTCCTTCTCTTTGTTATCTTGAATTTTCTTTAGCTTCCTTGAAACCACTACTTTGAATCTTTTGTCTGAAAGTTTGACACATATCTCTGTCACTCAAGGATTTGTCACTAGTTCCTTATTTGGTGCATTTGGTGAAGTTATGTTTTCCTAGCTATTCTTGATTCTTATGGATGTTCATTAATGTCTGGGCATTGAAGAGTTGGGTATTTATTTTCATTTTCACAATTTGGGCTTGTTTGTGACCCATCCTTCTTGGAAGGCTTTCCAAGGATTCAAAGGGAAGTGAGTGTTGTGATCTAAGTCTTAAGAGTTTGGTCACTGCAGCCATATTTGCATTAGGGGGTCCTCAATCCTAGTAACACTGTGACTCTTGCAGACTCATAGGTTGGTCCCACTAAGATCCAGGGGAATTCGTTGAATTGCCAAGCAATCTCTTGTCCTATTTCCTTACTTTCTACCAAACAAATAGTCTCTCTCTCTCTCTCTCTCTCTCTCTCTCTCTCTCTGTGTGTGTGTGTGTGTGTGTGTGTTGGGCTGCCTGGATGTGGGAAAAGGGTGACACAAGCACTCATGTGACCACCACCACTGGGAATGTGCAGGCTCACACTTGAAGCCAGCATAGTACTGGGTCTTGCTCAAGGCCTGTGGTGACTACTGCCTGGCTACTCTTCTTGTTTATTCAAGGTCCAATGGCTCCTTAGTCAGCAGGTAGTGAATCTTGCCAGGCCTGGATCTTTTCTTTCATGGAAGTGGCCTCTCTTCTGACCCAGGGTGGGTCTAGAAATGCCATCTGAAAGCTTAGGCCTAGAATCATTGACTTTATGAGACTGCTTGATGCTTCATTTTACTGCTTCTGAGCTGTTACTCAAGTTGCAAGACAAAATCCTTTTTACTTTTCTATTTGCTTTTCTCAAGCAGAAGGAGTTTCTCCACAAGTTATAACCTGTATTCTGTAGTTGGAGAAAGGGTGATGCAATCACTTCTTGATGGTCCTAGCTTGTGTCTCACTGGGATGTATGCACCCCAAATCCATTGTCGCTAGCACAGCCTAGCACAGCACCAGGCCTTACCCAGGAATTGCAGTCCTTGTGGTCTAGACTGCCTTTCAAATTTATTTAGGACCCCAGAGTCCTTTAGCCCCCAGTGGTGGCGCTAGCCAGAACTCCAGTTCTGAACTTTGGGATGGATGATTCCCTTCTGGCTAGGGCTGGTCTAAATACTCCCTCCATAGATACTGGCTGAATTCTGCCCTGTGTTGCTTTCCACTATGAGAGAGTGGCACTGAATTCCAATGCAAAGTATGACAATCACGTTGCTATCCTTCCCCAAGCACACAGATTCTCTCTCCATGACACATGATGCTGCAGGTGGTGAGGGTGTGTGGAGAAGGGCAGTGTAGATAATTCAAGACTGTCTTTTGTACCTTCTTATGTGCCTCTTTGGTTGCTGTGATATTGAAACTAGGCATTGTGATTGCTCTCCTGATTTTTGGTTCTTATCAACGTACTTTCTTGTGTGGATAATTGTTCAATTTGATGTTCCTGATGAAAGGATGATCATTGGAGGGTTCTATTCAGCTGTCTTGCTTCACCACCTCATGAACATTCTTAATGGTATCTAGAATGGTGAATCCTTTTCAGAAGGTTTTCAGTTTACTTTGCCAAGATATATCAGATGAATCACTATCTATGACACTCATAGCCTTGTAAGATATATTTCTTAAATAAGACTTGAAAGTCAAATTACTCCTGAATCCATGGGCTATACTTAAGAGTTTCAGCACAGCAAAAGAAACAGTCATTAGAGTGAACTGGCAACCAACAGAATGGGAAAAAATTTTTGCAATCTACCTATCTGACAAAGGGCTAATATCCAGAATCTACAAAGAAACTAAAGCAGATTTACAACAAAAAAACAAACAAACCCATTCAAAAGTGGGCAAAAGATATGAACAGACACTTTTCCAAAGAAGACATTTATGAGGCCAACAAACATATGAAAAAATACTCATCATCACTGGTCATTAGAAAAATGCAAATCAAAACCATATTGAGATACCATCTCATGCCAGTTAGAATGGCAATCATTAAAAAATCTGGAAACAACAGATGCTGGAGAGGATGTGGAGAAATAGGAACACTTTTACACTGTTGGTGGGAGTATAAATTAGTTCAACCATTGTGGAAGACAGGT
This sequence comes from Sapajus apella, assembly GCF_009761245.1. Classification (NCBI taxonomy): domain Eukaryota; kingdom Metazoa; phylum Chordata; class Mammalia; order Primates; family Cebidae; genus Sapajus; species Sapajus apella. The sequence continues at coordinate 32,015,898 of NW_022436963.1, forward strand.
GACGATTCCTCAAGGATCTAGAAATAGAAATTTTCTTTGACCCAGCAATCCTGTTACTGGATATATACCCAAAGGATTATAAATCGTTCTATTATAAAGACACATGCACACGTATGTTCATTGCAGTGCTGTTTACAATAGCAAAGACCTGGAACCAACCCAAATCCCCATCAATGATAGACTGGACAAAGAAATGTGGCACATATACATCATGGAATACTATGCAGTCATAAAAAAAAAAATGAGTTCATGTTCTTTGTAGGGACATGGATGAATCTGGAAACCATCATTCTCAGCAAACTGACCCAAGAACAGAAAATCAAACACTGCATATTCTCACTCATAAGCGGGTGTCGAACAATGAGAACATGTGGACACAGGGAGGGGAGCATCACACACTGGGGTCTGTTGTAGGGGTGCTAGGGGAGGGAGAGTGGGGGGTGGGGAGGTTGGGGAGGGATAACATGGGGAGAAATGCCAGATATAGGTGACGGGGGGATGGAGGCAGCAAACCACCTTGCCACGTATGTACCTATGCAACAATCCTGCATGATCTGCACATGACCCCAGAACCTAAAGTACAATTTAAAAAACTTAAAAAAGAATGGATGTTATGTTAGTAGAGATGAAAAGAACTTTAATCTTGTACATCTCCATCAGGATTCTTGGGTGACTAGGTGCATTGCCACTGTGCATTAATACTTTAAAAGGAGCATATATTTTTTGAGCAGTAGATTTCAACAGTGGGCTTAATATATTCAGTAAACCACATTGCAAACAAATGTGCTATCATTAAAGTTTTATTTCATTTATAGAGCACAGGCAGAGTAGGTTTAGCATATTTTTTAAGGGTGTTTGGATTTTCAGGATGGTCAATGAGCATTGGCTTCAACTTGAAGTTACCAGCTGCATTACCCCCTATCAAAAGAGTCAGCCTCTCCATCTGATCTTTGAGGCTAGGCATTGACTTCTTTCTTGCTATGAAAGTCCTAGATGGCATCTTCTTTTAATATAAGGCTGCTTTTATTGACACTGAAAATTTGTTGTTTAGTATAGCCAATTTCAACAATAATATTAACTAGATCTTCTGGATAACTTGCTACGGCTTCTACATCAGCACTTGCTGCATAGCCTTGCATTTTTATATAATACAGACAGCTTCTGTTTTAAACCTCATGAACCAACCTCTTCTAGCTTCAAACTTTTCTACTGCAGCTTTCCCACCTTTACCAGCCTTCATAGAATTGAAGAGAGTTAGGGCCTTCCTCTGGATTGGGAATGGTCAATGAGCATTCATTGCAGTTCTATCCAGACCACTCATATTTTCTTACTATCAGCAATAAAGCTGTTCACTGCAGTGGAACTTTTAGTTCGTTTCCTTCAAGAATTTTTCTTTGCATTTGTAACTTGGCTAACTGGTGAAAGAGGCCTATCTCGGCTTTCAACATGTCTTTTAAGCTAAGCTTAATAATTTCTAGCTCTTGATTTAAAGTGAGAGATGTGTGACTCTTCCTGTAACCTGAATAGTTAGAGGCCATTGTAGGGCCATTAACTGGCCTCCTGTCAATATCGTTGTCCTGGAAAATTAGGGAAGCCCAAAGAGAGGGAGACAAGTGGGGAAATGGCCAGTTGCTGGAGCAGTCAGAATACACACATTTATCAGTTAAGCTTGTCATCTTGTATTGGGCAGTTTGTGGTGCCGTAAAACTATTATAATAGTAATGTCAAATACCACAGATCACAAATCATTGTATCAGATATAATAATAATGAAAAAGTTTGAAATATTGAAAGAATAACCAAAATGTGACATAGGGACCTGAAATGAGGACATGCTGCTAGAAAAATGTCACTGATAGATTTGCTCAACTCAGGGTGTCCATAGACCTTCAATTTATAAAATATGCAGTATCTATGAAATGTAATAAAATGAGTATTCCTGTATCAAGATAGGCATATAAGAAAGCAACAGAGCCTACTTATCACTTGTACCAAATTGGATAGTCCCAATTCAGCGTTATCTGATGCTTACATATAGTATCCTGAGCATTAGTATAAGTAAAAATAAAATAATAGGTTGCTTCTTACTTAGTTTCTATTTTTTAGGTAGAAAGCTTCCTTTGAAAATCTGGTCTCACAGTCTGTCATAATAAAATCCTACATGGAAGCCAATATCAATTAATTGAAATTAGCATTGAGGCAACATCTATTTTCCACACTTGCTCTGCAGCCATTCTGCCCGGAAGCATATGTGTTCATTACCATTATATTGAGCATATTAGGTATGTGTTTATCTCATGCATCTGTGGGCTTTTTACTGGGTCTACTTGGAAGCTGTGGGAGGTCACCACAGAACATCATTAAACAACTGGGAGGAAAGACTCAGTAGGAAAATTCAAATAGCAAGAGAAAGGCCATGAATCACATAAGTAAAATTCAAAGTGAAACATGCTTCGAATTCACTAGAAGTTTCTTGAAACATTCTTGGTTGTATGTTTGGGAGTATCTTTGGAATGAATCAGTCATCATTTCTTCTTCAGTAGTGCAGAAGGTTGTATAAGGCAGAGAGTCTTCTTAGAACTAGTCAAAGAGTTGTGGCTTAATTTTCTTGATCTGGAAATGCAAGCACATCAGCAAGGATGTAAAAAAAAAATACTGAGAAACTAATCACTTGCTTTTGGGTGAGGCAGCTGTGATTTTCATTGAATTTGGGAAAATACTAGCTTTTTATTACCTTAAATACAAATATTCTTGAACTTCCAGCAATCTTAGTATTCAGCTACCAGGTGTTTTGTGCTATTATGTCAGAGATACTGAAGATAGATGCGCCTTCTCTTCTGACTCTGGTTTATAAATGGCTGACACACACTTTAATCAGTTGCTAAAACTGTAGTTTATGAATTACCTATAGCAGAATAATCACCCGGAGTACTTGTTAAAAATGCAGATACCTACTTATCACTCCAGATTTCCTGAATAAAAACATCAATGTGGGATGCAATACATGAAAATATGGTATTTTTAATAAGCATAATTGTTAATTTTGAAAGTAATATACAGAGAACAAGTGTTTAGACCTGTGCCTAAAGTTTAAGCCAGTTTAGTTGCACCAGGTATGCTTGGCAAATCATTGGAATACAGGCTAATGTATTAGGCTTGAACTAAGACACTTGGTGTCATAACTCATTGGAGTCTAAAGAAAATCACTCTGAGTTTTTTTCTTTCTCCTAATGTATCCCCTTTACTTCTAGTTTTTCTAGGTTCAAAAGCAAGAGAAGTGAAGAGGATTAAACAAAAATCTATTGAAAATCAAGAAGGTTAAATAAATTGAGGTTTTTTATTTTTCTTTCTCTGCCCAAGGTAAGTCATACAGTGTCTAAAAATCTAAGTTTGTTTTGTCTCAATGTAAAATAGGTCTCTTGTATAGCATGTTTGTTTTAATATCAAAAAATTGCCTTCTGAAGCCTCAAACAAGCAGAAAGGAGTGCACATCACACAATCTGCAAGAAAATGACTATTTTAAAAATTTAAGCATCTCGCATGCAGGCATCCATCAATAAGACTGTAGTGATATCATTGCTCACTGCAACGTTGTTATAAATATGTTGTGGTGAACAAAGCTACAGGTCTTAAAGCTCTGTATGACTCTGTCTGGGAAGAATAAAATTTTACAACGTTTGATCTCAATGCCTTTTGATTCTAGTGACACATTTCTGAGCATGACTGTCTAAGAAACAAATAAGGAAGTAGAAGGTGACTTACTGACAGCATGCATAAAGAAAACTGAAGTGGAGCAAGTGACAACTTTTGGGATAATTCAGGCAAGTGAGGGAAATACGTAGTTTTGATTCTGAATTATTTTTCAGGTTTTCTATGTTAATCCATCCATTGTAGTTGTTACTCAGTTTTACTTTTCTTGTATAGCTGTAGGCTGTGATGAGTTCCTTTTAGTGTGATCCTAGTGGAGTCACAGTCAGTGGTCCGAATGGGCTTTCCTTCTCTTCTTATTTGTATGCAGTGATAATTTTGGTTGTAGTAAACAGATATTGGACATTTGTGTGACAATCACAGCTCTAATTATGTTACTGCTTGTTCATCCTTAATAACGGCTCTATGAGATAGATATTAACATTTCCATTTTATAGATGAAGAAAGCAAGACTCAGACAACTCAAAAAATTTGCACAGCTACATAGTAGCAGATTTAGAGCTTAAAATTGCTTGACCAATTCCAAAGCCCTGCTTTTTATCTGCTACAGTATGCTGAGGGCTTTGAAAATGATGTTTGAATCAAAGGCAACCTTAGTGTTGTTTTCAGTCCTCAATCTGTAGCTTAACTGATAGCAAGTAGAATGTAAGAAAAAACTATCAGGATGAAACACAGCAACACTGAGTATGGGATCTGGCTTTCTGAAAAGCCTCAGAGGAGTCAGGTATTACAACTTGAAGGGATGTAAGGGATGAAGATTGCTCAATGAAAGGTGAAAGAGACCTGGGCAGATTAGACCTGGGCAGATTAATTTCCCTACCTTCTTCTCTCAAACAGATTGCCCCAAGATGCAGCTTGTTGTAAAGTGAAGACACATTATTTCACATCACTTTTTCCTTGCATCACTTCTCTCGCTATTTTATTTCACCCTCACTGTTTTGGGCTTACATCTTCCAAATAAAAGATATGCTACCATAATGGGGTAGTTGATGGAGTGCCTCAGGTAATACTTCTTAAAGTTCTGAGGCTGAAACAGTAATCAATATATGTATAGGCCTGGCATGTGCCAGACCCATGTGTCAGACACATTAATTCATTTACTCCTGGCAAAAACGTAATGAAATCGTATTATTATTTTCATTCCCATTTTACAGATAAGGAAATTAAAGTAGAGGGATGTTAAATCCTTCTTTGGAATACAGCATAAAAACAGGATTTTGCACGTTTATTGTACATGGATAAAATAATGAATGCAAGAATGAATGAATGAATGCAAGCTTGCTCAATGGAATAAAATGGTAGGGAAAATTTCAACGTCTAACATTCACTGGGTGCTACCACTTACATTATTCCATTTTCTGAAGAAAAATTGATCCAGCATCTAGCAAAATACATTGCACAGATTAGATACCCAACATTTACTTGTTAAAATAATGCATACGATATTTTCTAAGCTCCATTTTTGGGGGCAAGACAACAGGTACAAAATATTTTCTTAAATATTGATGGATGCACAGACATACAAGGGGTTTTATAACATTGCTCAAGGAGCTCAGATTACAAGGGAAGAAACTAACTTGAGAGATACTTTGCTACACCTTTGCTTTGTTTACCTGAAATAGAGTTTAGTTGCTGAAATTCAAAGTTCCTTAGGTTTATAAAACCAACAATAAATAAAAACAAATAAAAGATACTGCCACAAAAATCAATGTGGTATCCAGAAAATTGAATAGCCAAGAAATGAAGCATTTTTTGTGTGTGCTCTATAAATTTTCCTTGGCATCCTTTGTAGTGGATCCTTTGTTAATGGTCTTTGTTTCCTAGTTGATATGACTGCTAGTGGTGTATTGGTCCATATTCAAGTGCTGATGAAAGCCTCAAGAAATTTGAGAAAGCTTAAAGATTCAGCAAGGATTGGAAACAAATGACTGGAGAATAAATATGATACAAGGGTGCCAAACCTTAACCTGAAGCTTCCGTTTTTTGATATGGTTGATGATTCATGTTTCCTTAGATGTTTCTGCATTATTTTTCTTTCTCTGCCCAAGGTAAGTCATACAGTGCCTAAAAATCTGTTTGTTTTTGTCTCGATGTAAAATAGGCCTCTTGTATAGCATGTTTGTTTTAATATCAAAAAATAGCCATCTGAAGCCTCAAACAAGCAGAAAGGAGTGTACAGCACACAATCTGCAATAAAATGACTATTTTAAATATTTAAGCATCTCACATCCATCAGCAAGACTGTAGTGATATCATTGTTCACTGCAACGTTGTTATAAATATGTTGTGGTGAACACTGCTTTTCCTTTTTCCTTTTGTTTTTCCAAATTATTGCATCTGGTTATAAATAAGTTGATTTTGCATAAAAAAATGGAATACCAGAACTCGGAGTAAAATTTCAGTTAAGCACAGTTTATTTTTACCACATTATAGCTGATTTCCTGAAAAGTCTTTACAGACTTAGAGCCAAGCTTTTAAAGCCTGCCATTTCCATTGCACTGTAATCAGGCATCTACCTGATAAATTATTTCTATACCTCTGTATAAGGAAAGCTGTGGATGTGGTCATTTCACCTTTGGGGAAATCTTGTAGACATTGTCATGTGCTAGTTTAATCTTAGAACCAGTAAAGCTAGAATATCCATGTTGATTTTTAAGATTGAGTCAAATCTTAAGTCTCCAAAATTATCTCCTTTGACTCCATGTTTCATATCCAGGTCATGCTGATGCAAGAGGTGGGTTTCCATGGCCTCGGACAGTTCCATCCCTGTGGCTTGCAGGGTGTAGCCCCTATCCTGGCCACTTTCATGGACTGGCATTTAGTGTCTGCAGCTTTTCCAGGTGAGTGATTAAAGCTGTCAGTAGATCTACAATTCTGGGGTCTGGAGGACAGTGGTCCTCTTCTTATAGCTCCACCAGGTGATGCCCCAGTGGGGACTCTGTGTGGGGGTTTGCACCCATATTTCCCTTCCACACTGCCCTACCAGAGGTTCTCCATGAGAGCTCCAACCTTGCAGCACACCTCTGCCTAGATATAAGGCATTTCCATACATTCTTTGGAATCTAGGCAGAGGTTCCCAAACTTCAATTCTTGACTTTTGTGTACCTGCAGGCCCAACGCCATGTGTACCACCAAGCCTTGGAGTTTGCATCCTGTGAAGCAATGGCCTGAGTTCTATGTTGACCACTTTTAACCCATGGCTAGGATGTAGGGCACCAAGTCCTAAGACTGCACAAAGAAGTAAGGCCCTGGGCCTGGCCCATGAAACCATTTTTCCCTCCTAGGCCTCCTGGCTTGTGATAAGTGGGGCTGCTCTGAAGACCTCTGACATTCCCTGGAGACATTCCCCATTGTATTGGTGATTAACATTTGGCTTGGCAGTATTTATGCACATTTCTGCAGCAGGCTTGAATTTCTTCTCAGAAAATGAGTTTTTCATTTCTCTCACACCATCAGGCTGCAAATTTTCTGAATGCTGCTTCCCTTTTAAATTTAAGTTATAATTCCAAACCATATCTTTGTGAATTCATAAAGCTGAATCCTTTTAACAGCACCCAAGTCACCTCTTGAACACTTTGCTGCTTAGAAATTTCTTCTACCAGATACCCTAAATCATCTCTCAAGTTCAAAGTTCCACAAATCTCTAGGTCAGGAGAAAAATGCCACCAGTCTCCTTGTTAAAACATAGAAAGAGTCATCTTTATTTCAGTTCTCAACGAGTTCCTCATCTCCATCTGGGACTACCTCAACCTGGACTTCATTGTCGATATCACTATCAGCCTTCCGGTCAAAGCCATTCAACAAGTCTCTGGGAAGTTCCAGACTTTCCCACATCTTCCTGTATTCTTCTGAGCCCTCTAAACGGTTCCAACCTCTGCCTGTTACCCAGTTCCAAAGTTGCTTCCACATTTTTAAGTATCTGTACAGCAGCCCACTCCTGGTACCAACTTACTGTATTAATCCATTCTCATGCTGCAAAAAAAGACATACCCAAGACTGGGTAATTTATAAAGGAAGGAGGTTTAATGGACTCATAGTTCCGCATGGCTGGGGAGGCTTCACAATCATGACAAAAAGGGACTTTTTACAAGGTGGAAGTCAAGAGGGCTTGTGCAGGGTAACACTCATTTATAAAGCCGTTAGATCGCATAAGACTTATTCACTATCACAAGAACAGCATGGGAAAAACCCACCCAAGACCTCCCACTGCATCCCTCCCAAAATGTGGGAATTATGGGAGGTACATTCAAGATGAGATTTGTCTGGGAACATGGCCATACATTATCACCCATTATGATGGTAGATTTATCTAATTCATTTTTAACTTTTTATTTTGAAATAATAGACTGATAGGAGTGGCAAAAACAGTACAAAGAGGTTCTGCTTATGCTTCACCCAGCTTTCCCCAATGGTTATATTTTTACATAACTACAGTATATAATCTCAACCAGGAAATTGACGTCGGTACAATGTGTGTGCATAGACCTGTGCCATTTAATTGCATGTGTAGATTCCTGCAACACTGATTCCATTCCAATCAAGACACAGATCTATTTAAGGGAATAGAAGATTAAGGTCTTCCATTCTCTTTTATAATCATACTCAAATCCTCCCTATTGCCATTCCTAACCCCTGGCAACCACCAGGCTCTTTTCTATCACTGTAATTTTGTCATTTTGAGAATGTTGTATAAGCTGAACCTCAAAGTATGCAAACTTTTGAGACTGGTTTATTAATTTCAGCATAATACTTTTGAGACACATCCAAATTTGTTGTATTACTAGTTTACTGCTTTTTATTGCTGGTAGTGGTGTATGGTATGGATGTACCTACCACATTTTGTTTAACCATTTAGCTTTTGAGTGACATGCTATCAGCTTTTGGCTATTAAAAACAAAGTTGTTACTAATATTTGTGTACATTTTTGTATGGGCATACATTTTATTTTTTCTGGATACATGCCCAGAAGTACAATTACTGGGTCCTCTAGTAAGTATATGCTTAGTTTTTTAAGAAACTGTCAAACTATTTTCCAGAGTGGCTGTACCATTTTACATTCTGCCAGCAATGTATAACAGATCCACTTTCTCTGCATCCTTGCCAACATTTCATATTGTCAATATTTTTGTGTTTTAGCTGTTCTAATATAAATTTTAATAGAACAAATCATCATTTCTTATTATGGTCTTTATGTACATTTCTCTAATGAACAGTGATGTTAAACATCATTTTATGTGCTTATCTGTATATCCTCTTTGCTGAAATGTCTCTTCATGTCCTTTACCCATGTTCTAGTGGATTTCTTGATTTTCACTGTTGAGTTTTGGGACTGTTTCATCTTGCCTAACCGGCATCTGGAGTCACCTCAAAAGTGTCAGCAGGAGAGTTCCCACAAAAGAGTGCCAATGCCATCCAGAGATGAAGCTGGTTGAGATTCCAAAAAAAGCATTGAATGTTGGGGTGATCAGTCCAAAGCATTTACTAAGGGAACTTACAGCATGCTGCAGAAGTCCTTGCCACCGACAGTAAGAGGAAAAGGGTGTTCTACCTAGGATGTCCACAGTGAGGGGTTCAGGTATGGACTTTATATGAGGGTTTTAAGAATTTGGCTCTGGGCCAGGTTAATTTCTTTCAGTGATTTGGGCAACAACCTAGATACCTTTATTAGTACCTGAAAATTTTCAGGGCTCCAGTTTGGATTCAAACCTGCTAGGAAAAACCTGCAGCTTGCTGGGTCACAGAGCTGTCAATGCACTCTGTGATCTTTGGTCAGGACATGAAAAGAAACTTGGGGGATCTGGCGGGCACTACAATTTATACCCCTGACTGTCTCTTATAAGTTTACAAACCCATCTCTTCTGAGATGTTCTCTGAGCTGGCAGGAAAGGGTGGAATTGCTTTTAAGGTCCATTTTCCTAACTTTATGGCACATTGCCAACAAAACAGCAATAGTAAATACAGATGAGACAGGTGATGAGACCTAAAATCACAGCTCCCAAAGTCTTACTAGCAGTGCTTTCCACTGAGGCTCCAATTCTGAAAACTATGATTTTATTGTAGACCACCAAGAGTCAAACACCTGTGGTCAATTAGCTGTGATACCTTTTGTAAATGAAGGAGGGATTGATTAATATCAACTTCTTTGTCTGGCATGTATGCACAATGTTCAGTATTTAAAAGGGTACAGATCCCTCCCTGCTCAACTGTCAGCACGTCTAGAGCCATTCAGTTCTGTAGGACACTTTCCTCTTTGTGGCTGTTTCAGTGTTCAAGGACTCCAAACCATGCTCAGTGTCATTCAGAGCTCTGGAGACACATCTTTGAAAGGCTTTCACCTTCTGCACAATATCAACAGAAACTTCCAGGTGTACAAATACAGTCAATCAGTCATCCCACCGAAAACAAACAAACAGAAAAACAGACCTACTCCACCAGCCCCTACAGATGGGCTCAGTGAAGCGGACAGGGATGGTGTCATAAATCCTGGAGGGTACCTACATGAAGCCAAAGATACACCATCCAAGCCATCTCAAGGGAACCCAGGGCCAGAGGTGAGTACTCCTGAGCCACTGGTTGCCAATCAAGGCAATCCAATATGTTACTGCCCTACAAAACTAGTCTGTGGCAAACCAGTCTGTGCCCATAAGTATAATGATGTGTTGGCATCCAGCAGTTGGGAGAAGCCCTAGGTATCTGGTATTGTTTACCTGAGTGTCCTTAGAGTGACTATGTTTTTCCTGACAGCTCTTTGTAACTCCAGAAGGCATCCCTATTGTAGGGTTAATCCACACAAAGCCATCCTGCATTTGCCAATATGATCCCTATTGCCAGGATGTGGTGCTCTTCAGGAAGTCCTGGATTTGGTTGTTGCCTTTCTGTGGACATGTTCAGGGAAAAATTTGTATTGTGTTCAGGGTTGCTGGATGTCGCATCCCTATTGCATTTGCATGCATGATGTCAGAGGTATCTAGAGTATCCATTTCCATGTGTATTTCAATTATATGGGTCTGTACATAGTGGCTCAGTCAAATAGGGCGTTCCTCCTTAGCTACTCAGGGGCATAAGGCCATGTGTCTGCCAGTTTGATCAGCCTTGACTATGGGTTGTATGATAGGCCCAGGCCAGGAAAACAGTCTCAGAGGATATCCAAGCTCTGGTGGGGATGATATAAGAGCAAAGGAGAAGGCAGCTGAAACGAACAACAAAATGACAAAAAATGATTAGGAATACAGACTGGGACCTTCTTCTCCACCTGTGTAATAAAACTTGTATTAGTATCCCCCTCTGCAATAATTTCAGAAGCCTTGGGAATGTTTCCAGGAGGGGTATACAGACCATCTGTCCCAGTGTGGGATGTGGTATAGACTCCAGTGATAGTCTGGGTGAAATCCACTGTTGTAGTGCCACTTTGGTGCCCATCAGTATAGAGGTACTGCCTGCCCACTGCCAGTATGTCTCCCCAGGCTCTTCATGGCAAAAGAAAGTGGGGATCAAGTCCAGGGCAGTGGCAGCCTCCCACCTCAGGGGAAGAAGGATTACCAGTCCAGCCCAATGGCACTTTCTACCCTGGATCTCACTTCAGGCTTCCCTGCCCAGGGGTTATGGGACAAGGGGAGCACAAAATCAGGGCAGTCCAAGTGAAACTGAGTTCCAGGCTTACTTTTTTCCATACCCCTGTGGCTTGCACCTGGCTATTTATATCCATCACATGTTCATAAGCCAACTTCCATCCCATAATGGGAGCGTCGTTCAAGGCACATATGACTTCCATTTAATCCACAGTCCAATTTCTTAATGAGGGGAATCCTGTCAAGAGCTTAATTTGTTCTTTGAAGAGGTCATTTTTCCTCTGTAACAGTCCTGCTCCCTGTGGGCTGTAGGGCAGATGAAATTGTCATGTCATGCCCTCCATCTCTGCCTAATCTTGGATTAGGGAGCCTGGGAAATGTTTCCTTTTATCACTGATGATTGTTTTTAGGGTACCATACATTAGTTGCAAGCATTGTGGACCCTGTGTAGTCAAGGTCTGATTTGCTTTTCAATGGAGGAAAGCTTGCAAGTGGCCACTCAGTGTTTATGCATGTCAGTGTGTATTGGTATCCCTTACCAATTAGGGAGTGGGGCCAATATAATTGAGTTGCCGTGTGTCAATGGCTCTCTCCCCTCTTTTTACATTTCCAGTGGCCTCTGGTGCTTGCTGAGGAGAGGTCTGGCAGTAGTTGGGTCAATTTTGCATAGTTTATTCTCTGTCTTGTTTGGACACTAGTAAGCCAGAGTGTTGAGCCAGTTTCAAAATAGCATGCAGCAGCCCCCATGACCTCCCTTCTGATGTATCCAGTGTGCTATACCTGCTTCTTCAGGTGACCACTGACTGGGCCTGGGACAGAGTTTCTGCTTCCGTATTTCCATAAGGGGTGACTGTTGGCGAGCTGCTATGTGGAACACTGCGACTTTAGCCTTGGCTGTTGTAATCAGTCCTAGATGTCTGTTCATAGTTCTGCACCCGGAATGGCCCTCCATTATGGACCGTTGATCCTTTTCCTATAGAGTTATCCACAGTGTCAGCCCTTTCATGGATGCTCAGGAATCAGTACACAGAGTTACTGGGTGTAGCTCTTTCATAGTCACTATCCAGACAGCTCAGAGCTCTGCCCACTGGCTGCTATACCCTGTTGCAGATTGCACGCATATAGTGTGGATAGCTGATTGCATAACCATAGAAGTCTACCTGCATAGCTGACCCACATTAGAGCCATCTGTGTACCAAGCAGCCTTGGGTGGGTTTCCTTCTTCTTTCTTTACTCAGTAAGATTTCTCTGGCAATGGTGTTGGGACTGATTTTAAATCTACAGTTTATTGTCTAGGTCCCAACAGGGCCCGTAAGTTTTATAAACAGAGGGCTGGATATAAGACGCCTCCTCTGCTGGAGATCTGTATCCTCCCACCACCCTCCACAACCAGAGTACTATTTTCTGCTACAGCTGATGTGGACCTGGAAAATAGGCCAGCCACTGAACCCTTAATAGGGTAAGCTGTTTTTAATTTCACTGATGTGTCTCCAGTTAGGGACACTGTTTTCGAGAGGGCCTGGTTAACTGCAGGAAACTATTTATCCGACAGGATATAGCATTGTCCAGGCCTCCTGAACAATTGAGCAGAAGCGAAAGGGCATTTATTGGTGCTCTTTCTCTGCCAGAGGGCCCAACCTATTCCTTCCTCAGTCACAGAAATGTCTAAACTTGGGAGGGTGAAACAATTGGCATCATCAACAGCACCCCAAAGAAATGGGCTGGGGCAGGAACTGACTGGGGACGTCCTGGAATGGTGTCAGGTTCTAAGTGAGGCTTCTGTGGCCTGCTTGCTCCATGCTTGCAGGCCTCCCTGGGAATATCAAGATGCTCTAAAAACTCCAGCTGGCTTAGCCTTATGAAGGGTTTGAAATTGCAAATGGCCAGCAAGGAGGTCAGGCTCCTCGCGATCGGGAAACGCTGACCTCTGTAGTGGCCATCTGCCTAACTACAGAGGGTCTGTAAGGAAATAAAAGCACCGCTAGGGGAACACTGTAAAAATTTATTGTTGGCCCTCCTAGATGAAGGCAGGCATGTCCTGGGACTTTGGATCTAAGGGTATGCCAAAGAAAGTGTTTGCTAAATCCAGGGAGTACAGGTATACCTAAACAATAGTTAGCCTATCCACTTTGTGAGCCACATTTGAGACAGCAGCGTGTATAAATGGAGCGACCTTATACATTCTCTGTAATCAACGGTCATCCTCCAGGTGCCACCAGGATTTTACACTGGCCATAGGCTGTTGTATGGGCTCTGTGCTGGACAGACAATCTCCACTCTCTCTAGTTCCTGAATAGTTGCTGTTATCTCTCTGTGCCTTCCTGGGAGATTATAGTGTTTGATATACACCACCTCTCGTGGGCAGAGTAATACCACCAGCTCCTATCTAGTCTCCTTCTGGAGCATGACTCTTAGTACCCTTACCTGGGGATGGAATTAACCTATAGTTGTTTCAAAGGCAGCTCCCAGGAGAGTATCTGTCCTCACAATGTTCTCTGGGATTGGGGAGATACAGAACCACCATGGGGTGGGTAGAACAGTAGATGTGCTCATCTCACAGGGATGCATGTATCTCTGTATCTATCTAAATACGTTAGGAGCAGTGCATTCATCCCCTGTATCTGCCAGAGCTGAAAGTCTTTGTTTTAAAGGGACCAGTGAATCACTATTTTCATGTGGGGCCTTTGGTCTCCCTAAATGGCTCTACATTGAGAAGAACTTTGGCCATCCTGTCACAATAGCGGCTGTGGTGCTCACTACCCTTTCACCTCATATTCTTCTTCCAGAGGTAATGCTGAGGGTTTAGGATTAATCTTAGGCACACTGCTGCCTGGGCTTTAGGACTTTCAAAGTCTAAGGAAAACTGCATTGGGCTGTTTGCCTGTTTTCTCTCTCTCCATACCTGCCTTCAGAAGATCTTGCCATATTTTATTCCTTGACACTTATTTTGCTGCTTCTCTATCTTTTCCCTTTCCTGGTCTTCTTCAGTTTCCCCCCTTACTGCAGCACTCCTCACCTTAGCTACACTGTCACAGCTCCTAAGTCCTTTGTTTCAATCAGAGCCCCTGCTAAAGGACTTAAGCTGAGAAGTGTTTGCTCCCACCCAGGCAGAGTGGCCTTTAGGAATGTATTGTATTAGGAGCACACTGGCCAGGAATGTGGCATTATTATGCCCCTGAAAAGCAGGGGCATAGACAGCCACCTGCATTGCCAACTCATGCAACAAAGCCTGTGTCTCTTTGGTTGTCTTCGAAGGTGCTAGATCCCCAGGTCTATACCTCTTGGATGGCCAGGCTTCCCTGCAGGCTAGGATGTGTCAATCTGTCAGCGAATGATCCCAGGAGTAGCACAGGAGGCATGTAGGCTTTGCCCGATAGATAGCAGGATATGCTGTAACATTCATAATCTTTTCTGCTTCATTTCCAGACAGAACCACCTCGTCAGTGCCACTATTCCATAATCTTACCAGCCAAGTGGCTAAGAACTCCTTCAGGTTCTGCCAAAAGTGGCCAGCCAGATCAATTAACTCTTTGAATATATTTGCTTGGGGGATATGTTTGATGGGTAAGTAGAGGAGGGCCTCAGGCTCCTGCCTGGTGGGCTTACTTTAATTTAGTTTGTGTGAGGGAGTGAGTCCTCAGACGTTCCCCTCCATTATCTGGATCTGTCAGACTCACTTTCACTGTCTGAGGGTTTCCGTTTTTCGACATCCCCGTTGGAGGACTGGACAATGGCGGGGCTTTGGGTATTTTCTTACTGCACCATTTAGCACAGCAGCCTGCCAGTGTGTTCAGCCTCCCCTCCTTCCACTTTATCCACCCTGTTGGTAACTGACAGAGTTGGGTATACATCTCTTTCTAGTGTAATTTCTGCTTTAACTTGCCTACCTTGCTCTCTGCTGCCAGCAGACCCTCTGTTGCTAGGCAGATGGCCACAACAGAGGTCAGCCTTACCTGGTGGCAAGGAGCCTGATCTCCTTGCTGGCCATTTGTCATTTCAAACCCTCCATAAGGCTGATCAAGCCAGCTGGAGTTTTTGGAGCATCTTGATATTCCCAGGGAGGCCTGCAAGCATGGAGCAAGCAGGCCACAGAAGCATCATGTAGAAACTGACACCCTTCCAGGACATCCCCACTCAGTTCCTCTTTGCCCCAGCCCATTTCTTTGGGGTCCTGTTGATGATGCCAATTGTTTCATCCTGCCTAACTGCTTTTGAGAATCACCCCAAAAGCAGCAGCAGGGGAATTTCCACAAGAGAGTGCCCCAAACTATCCCGAGATGGGGCTGGTCAGGATCCCAAGAAAGAAACATTGAATGTCAAAGTGATCAGTCCAAAACATTCACCAGGGGAACTTAACAGAGTGCTGCAGTGGTCCTCATGATGAACAGCGAGAGAAAAGGGGTGTTCTATCTAGGATGTTTGCAGCCAGGGGCTTGGGGTATGGACTTTTTATGAAAGTTTAAGGAATTTGGCTCAGGGCTGAGGCCACTTTCTTTTAGTGTTTTGGGCAACAACATAGATATCTTTGTCAGTGTCTGGGAAGGTTCAAGGCCCTGATTCCCACCCTGGGAAAAACCTGAAGCTGACTGGTAACAGAGCAGTAAAGGCACTTCATGATTTTCAGCCAGGACACAGAATAAAGGTGGGAGGAACTGGAGACCCTGCAGACTTCTTTATAATTCCAGATAATAAGAGTGCTTTGCCAGATACATGGATTGCAAATATTTTCTTCCAGCCTGTAGCTTGTCTTTTCATTCCCTTAATACTCTTTGGCAGGGCAAATAATTTAAATTTTGATTAAATTCAATATATCGATTTTTTTTTCCTTTTATGAAATGTGCCTTTGTTGTTGAGCCTAAGAACGCTTCACAGAAATGTAAGACCTAAAGATTTTCCCTTATGTTTTCCTTTAAATGTGAAAAAGAGCTATAGCTTTAAGCTTTACATTTAGATCACCTGTCCATTTTGAATTAACTTTTCTGTAAGGTGTGAGTTTTAGGTTGAATTTATTTTTTTTTCCTGTAAATAAGTACTTGTTCCAGTAACAATTTTTGAAAAGATGATTTTTCCTCCTCAGAATTAATTGATTACCTTTGTGTAAAACCAATTGGCTATACTTGCATGGGTCTATTTCTGGATTTTATTTTTATAATTTGTTAATTTCTGCTTTAATACATTTATAGGTACACATTTGGAATTGTTATGTCTCCCTATGTATTAAGCTTTTTATTCATATTGTCGTTACCCTCTTAATTTCTGGTAATTTCTTTTGCCCTAATATCCATTATGTTTTATATGAATATAGATGCTATAGATGTTTCAGCTTTTTAAAATTAATGTTTGCCCAGTACATATTTCAATTCTTTTGAACTTTCTGTGTTTTAATATTTTGATTTGCTTCTTATAAACAGCATATGGCTAGATTTTATTAACTTACTTTGACAATTTATTTTATTTTATGAGACAGGGTGTCACTCTGTTGCCCAGGCTGGGATGCAATGACACAATATCCACTCCCTGCAACCACTGCTTCCTGGGCTCAGGTGATCCTCCCACCTCAGCCTTCCGAGTAGCTGGGACTACAGAAGCACACCACCAGGCCTGGCTACATCTTGCATTATTTGTAGACACAGGGTTTTGCCACATTGCCCATGCTATAGTCCCAAACTCTGGACATCAAGCGATCCTCCTGCCTCAGCCTCCCAAAGTTCCAGGATTACAGGTGTGAGCCACTTTGTGCGGCCAATTTATATTTTTTATGTAAAGCATTTAATCCATTAAAAAATTACTGGTAATTTGGGATGTGCTTCCATCATCTTATTTTGTGCTTTTTTTTTTAAAATTTGTCTTACATTTTCTGTTGTTCATTCTTTTATTGCCTTCTTTTATGTTTTTTATTCTCATTCACTTTTTCCTTATTCTTTTTTGGAAGTTAATTTTATTTTTCTTGTGTTATTGTTACTCTAGTTTCTTAACATGCACACTTAATTATTAAACATAAAACTTATCAAAACCTTTACCCCTCTTTGCAGCAGAAAGACCTTAGAACACTGTAAGTACAATTTATACAATATTATTTTCTATTTGTGATTTTCTAATCTTATAGGTTATTGTTATATATGATAATGTTTATACTTCCCATCGTATTTTCAACATTTATTACTGATTATTCTTCCTTATATTGTTCACCTTTTATGTGGAATCATTTTCCTCTTGTCTATAGAACTGTTTTCTAAAGTCCCTTGAATACAAATCTGTTGGTGGCAAACTCTTGGTTTTTATTCATTTCAACACGTCTTGATTTTACCTACGTTTCAAAAATATATTTTTTTACTAGTATACAATTCTGAGTTAATTACTCTAGGCATATTGAAGACATTATTAACGTCCTAATAGCTTCAGCTCTTGCTTTCGAGATGCCAGCTGCCAGTTCAGTTTCATTCATTTGAAAATAGTACACCTTTCCTCTGTAATTGATTTTAGGATTTTTTCCTTGTCTTTGTGTTCTGCCTGGTCAATATCATGTATACAGATGTGGATCCTGTTTTTATTATTATTTTGTTTCTTTCCTTTTTATTGGCATTATGAAATGAATAAATTGCCTTTCCTTGGTTCCAAAAAGTTTTTGCTGCAGTCTCTTAATTTTTTTTTTATTCTTTCTTTCCTCCTTTTGGAATTCTGATTAAATATAATTTATGTATTTCAATTCCATTTTGTCTTATTTTATCATATTTTCTATTGCTGTGAGTTATTTCTGGTTCTTTGCAAAACATGCTTAATTCTTTTGCTGTAGTTTGTTCTGACTCATATTTTCAATTTCTTATTTCATTCATCATAGTCATCATTTTATAAACTGCATTTTATAATTCGAATACACAGTGTCTTTATCAATCTATTTCTGCTGGTTCTTCCTCTGGCGCTTAATTTCCTCTTTGTTTCATGATTTATATTATTTTAGCCAACTTTGTGGAAATTTTTGAGGCCTCAGTTGAAAGTGACTTATCCCAGAAAGAATTTGCATTTGTTTTATTCGGGAACTTGGATGATACTATGAAAACTTTAATCAAAATTTTAGACTTGATGTTTTTAGGAACAACTAGGAGGTACAAGTAGGGCTTCAAACCCTCAAATATCTAACTTGAGGACCTAGACTTTCAGATGGATTTCTTTTACTTTTGCACTTGTACTACATTTTAAGATGGGCAGTGTTTTTGTTTTATTTATTTATTTTTTTGTTTTGTTTTGTTTTTTTGGCAACCTCCTGCAGAGCTAGGCTTATTTCTAGTTACCCTAAAACCCATTTTAGCTTAATGCAGGGAGTTCCTAGTAAAATTCTTTTCCTCTAGCTACTTGGATGAGGACTGTTCTATCCTATACAACCTGAGAGATGGTGACAATTAAAGTTAATGTTCACCAGGGTCAGCAAATACTCCCAAGTTTGAACCAGCTTCAGTCTCTTTTAATTTACTTTTTGGTATTTTGAGTATTCCTTACTTTGTTTCAGCTTATTTGTATATTTAAAAAGTTTTATTTAAAGCCAGATGTGGTGGCACATGCCTGTGGTCCCAGCTGAAGCTAAGGCAGAAGGATAATTTGAACCCAGGAGATAGAGACCCCAGTGAGCTATGTTTATGCCACTGCACTGTAGCGTGGGCAACAGAGTGTGAAAAAAAAAGTAATGACAAAAACAAAACCAACCAAACAAAACAACACACATTTTATTTAAGAAATGTTTTCTTTCTTCTTTTTTTTTTTTTTAAATTGTGCTTTAAGTTCTGGGGTACATGTGCAGATCTTGCAGGATTGTTGCATAGGTACACATGAAAACTTTTAATTTAATTTAATTTTAAAAATTTATTTATTATACTTTAAGTTCTGGGGTACATGTGCAGATCGTGCAGGTTTGTTACACAGGTATACACATGCCAGTGGTGGGGGTTTGCTGCATCCATCGCCCCATCATCTACATTAGGTATTTCTCCTAATGCAATTCCTCCCCAATCCACCCCACCCACTGACATTCTTCACCTAGCCCCCCGGTGTATGATGTTCCCCTCCCTGTGTCTGTGTGTTCTCATTGATCAATACCCACTTATGAGTGAGAAAATGTGGTGTTTGGTTTTCTGTTCTTGTGTCAGTTTGCTGAAAATAATGGTTTCCAGATTCATCCATGTTCCTGCAAGGGACATGAACTCATCCTTTTTTATGTCTTCATAGTATTCCATGGTGTATATGTGCCACATTTTCTTTATCCAGTCTATCACTGGTGGGCATTTGGGATGGTTCCAAGTCTTTGCTATTGTGAACAGTGATGCAATAAACATAGGTGTGCATGTGTCTTTACAATAGAATGATTTATAATCCTTTGAGTACATAACAAGTAATGGGATTGCTGGGTCAAATGATATTTCTAGTTCTAGATCCTTGAGGAATCACCACACTGTCTTCCACAATGGTTGAATTAATTTATACTTCCACCAACAGTGTAAAAGTGTTCCTATTTCTTCACATCCTCTCCAGCATCTGTTGTTTCCTGATTTTTTTAATGATTGCCATTCCAACTGGTGTGAGGTGGTATTTCAATGTGGTTTTGATTTGCATTTATCTAATGACCAGTGATGATATACTTTTTTTCATATGTTTGTTGGCTGCATAAATGTCTTCTTTTGAAAAGTGTCTGTTCATATCCTTTGCCCACTTTTTGATGGGGTTGTTTGTTTTTTGTTGTAAATTTGTTTAAGTTTTCTGTAGATTCTGGAGATTAGCCCTTTATCAGATGGGTAGATTACAAAAAAATTTTCCCATTCTGTTGGTTGCTGGTTCACTCTGTTGATAGTTTCTTTTGCTGTGCAGAAGCTCTAAAATTTAATTAGATCCCATATGCCTATTTTGACTTTTGTTGCCATTACTTTTTGTATTTTAGTCATGAAATCCTGCCCATGCCTATGTCCTGAATGGTTTTGCCTAGGTTTTCTTCCAGAGTTTTTATGGTGTTAGGTCTCGTATTTAAATCATTAATTCATCTAGAGTTAATTTTTGTGTAAGGTGTAAGGAAGGGTTCCAGTTTCAGCTTTCTGTATATGGCTAGCCAGTTTCCCCAACACCATTTATTAAACAGGGCATCCTTTCCCCATTGCTTGTTGTTGTCAGGTTTGTCAAAGATCCGATGGTTATAGTTGTGTAGCATTCTTTCTGAGGCCTCTGTTCTGTTCCATTGGTCTATATCTCTGTTTTGGTACCAGTATCATGCTGTTTTGATTATTGTCTCCTTGTAGTATAGTTTGAAGTCAGGTAGCATAATGCCTCTGGCTTTGTTTTTTTTGCTTAGGATTGTCTTGACTATGCAGGCTCTCTTTTTGCTCCATATGAAGTTTAAGGCGTTTTTTTTCCAATTCTGTGAAGAAAGTCGTTGGTAGCTTCATGGGGATAGCATTGGATCTATAAATTACTTTGGGCAGTATAGCCATTTTCACGATATTGATTCTTCCTAATCATGAGCACGGGATGTTTTTCCATCTGTTTGTGTCCTCTTTTATTTCCTTGAGCAGTGGTTTGTAGTTCACTTTGAAGAGATCCTTCACATCCCTTGTTAGTTGTATTCCTAGGTATTTTATTCTCTTTGTAGCAATTGTGAATGGGAGTTCACTCACAATTTGGCTCTCTGTTTGTCTGTTATTGGTGTATAGGAATGTTTGTGATTTTTGCACATTGATTTTGTATCCTGAGACTTTGCTGAAGTTGCTTATCATCTTAAGGAGATTTGGGGCTGAGATGATGGGGTTTTCTAAATATACAGTCATGTCACCTGCAAACAGGGACAATTTGACGTCCTCTCTTCCTATTCAGATACCCTTTATTTCTTTAAGTTCAGGGATACATATGCAGGTTTGTCACATAGAAAACTTATATCATGGGGGTCTATTGTACAGATTACCTCATCACCCAAGTATTAAGCCTAATACCCATTAGTTATTTTTCCTGATCCTCTTCCTCCTCCCAACCTCCAGGCTCTGATAGGCCCCAGTGTGTGTTGTTTCCCTCTATGTGTTCATGTGTTCTCATCATTTAGCTACCACTTGTAAGTGAGAACATACAGTATTGGCTTTCTGTTCCCGTGTTAGTTTGCTAAGGATAATTGCTTCCAGCTTTATTCATGTTTCTGCAAAAGACATAATCTCCTTCTTTTTTATAGTTGTAGTGTTCCGTGGTATATATGTATCACATTTTCTTTATCTAGTAAGGGTTTTTTTTTTTTCCACATAATACACAAAAACTGGAAATAACTCAAATATCAATCAGCAGAGGAATGGATAAATATTTCACATTGTATTCATACTATATAATAGAGCAATAATTTAAAAGAACTAATGATACACAATAGCCAATTACACACAAAATGATAGATGAATCTCTCATTTTGTTGATTGAAAAAAATTGATGCAAAAAAGAGCATATTGCATAATTCCACTCAGATGATGTCTAAAAATAGACAAAAGCAGTCATGTTAATAGAAGTCACATTACTAGATTACTGGTTATTCTGAGTTGGGGGAGTTTTGGTAGTTGACTAAGGGAGACATGAGGGAAATGTATGGGGCTCTA
This sequence comes from Sapajus apella, assembly GCF_009761245.1. Lineage (NCBI taxonomy): Eukaryota > Metazoa > Chordata > Mammalia > Primates > Cebidae > Sapajus > Sapajus apella. The sequence goes on from NW_022436963.1 coordinate 32,037,774, forward strand.
GAAATATTCTAGCTCTTGATCTGGGTTGTGGTTATACAGGTGTACAAACTTATCTAGCTGTATACTCAGGATTAGTGCACTTTATACCTGTATCTTGTACCTCAATAAGGTAAAAATATACATATAATTCTCCAGGTTGAGTTGGTTTGGCCAAAGTACCTCATCTGCCTTACTATTACATGTAAAAATCCAAGTGCTCTACAGATATACAGCATTTATATTCATTACCTATATTGCCAGTGTGAAGTAAAAGATTGGACAGTTATTTAAAGAATGCAATGAAAATATAAAACTACTACCTCTCCCTTTTTAGCAATAGGTTTTTTAAAATCGTGACTCAAACTCCACACTTCATTTTGCTTTTATAGTCGGTATCTGAATGAGCAGAAACATTTCCTAAAGAAAATGTATTAAAACAAATTATTAAGTAATATAATTGCAGATGTAATTTCTAAAGGCATAGTAAAGCTATCATTTTTGTAACAAAAGTCTTGAAAATAAATGTACTTTTAATTCTTTAATAAATGTTACCATGAAGACCGCAGGCAGTTAGACCTAAAGGAATGTGATTAATTTTTCTAGTGTCTCCTATTTCTAGAAACCTATATAATTTCTACCACTGCACAGTCAGGGCATTTTTTTCATGTCTAAATGCAATTTATCTATAAACTATTTTTGTGTATAGCTGTTTATTAATAGAGAAGAAAAGATTTATTTTATTGGCAAAAGGAAATAAGTAGCTAAATGGGTATATTTATATATTTAATAGCCATTGTGTACACATCTGCTAGCAGGATCATTAATTGTTTTTGCAAATGAGGCGCATTAAGTGGGTAACAAATTGTAGATGAGACAAGATGCTTATCTTCAGCTTACTGAAGCTTGCAACCAGCATATATTGGCAGGATTATCCATATGTCTTTACACATCTTTGTCTTCCTAGGCATGTTCAGCAAAGTGCCTAGCACATAATAGGCTCTCATAATGTTTGCATAAGTAAGCAATAATGATAACATACCCCTTCTTTTAAATCATCTTATTCAAAAAGTGTTACTATTATTTAATAGCTCTCAAGTTTTACAGTAATGCAACGGAAAAAGAAGAATATTATAACCAATATTTTCATGGATCAAAAATAACCATGCACTGCCACCATTTTTTCTAAAGCAAAAAACGCCTCAGGGGTTATGAAAGAATTCTTTTGTCAATGGAAACTAATTGTTAACCCCTTGATGACTGAGCATCAAAAATTGCAAGCCACAAATGTTTACTAAGTACAATATTTGCAAGACATTTTGCCAGAAGTTAGGATCCTAAAACACATGGAACATTACCTCAATTTACTTGGAAACAGGGACCCTTGAAACTAAGTCATCTCAAGCTACTTTTGGTGTGAATCCCTAAGGGTGACATCAGACAAAATAGGTCTAGCTCTTTGACTTAACAATTAAGTGACAAGGAGTCCTATATAATAGTCCTGTAGGACTCCCCAAGGAGTCCTATAATAGTGTTAGTGGAAGAAGTTACGATTTTCGAATTTAGTTTGCTTTTATTTGATTATTTCCCAAATTAATGCAAGAAAATAGGACTAACTATCCATTGTGTTTTACTGTATAATTTCTTCCTATTCCTTTGATTCACAGAAGCCTGGTTAATACAGTATTAGTTGGGCAAAATTTAGAAGCACTGGTTTTACTATAGTAGAGAGACCCACCCTATTCATTGAGACCAACTGAATTATCTTTTATAAGGCATAATTTCCATACATCTTAATTTTAATTATCTAATAATCATGGGTAGCAGCAGCATGGTTAACCTTGCATGATGATTGTTCTAATGGAACAAGATTATAATCTATGTCAAGTGCCTTGCACTTTACCTGAAATATAAAAAGTTGATCAATAAATATTAACTATCATCATTATTATCTTCTTCATTATCATTTATATTATTAAGTAGCAGCTAAGAGCCTAGACTTCAGAGTTAGGCCTGAGATATTGTCCTGGATCTCTCCCTCAAGAGGCATACAACCTTGAAAAATTCTTCCTGTCTCTTATCTTCAGTTTTCCCATTTTAAAGTTGGGAATGCAAATAGTCCTAATATATTCAATTGTTGTGATAATCAATTAAGATGATGCATACCAACCAAGCCTTTAGTGTGGTGCCTGATACACACTATGTGCCCCAACTATGAAGGTAATAATGATAAATGAGAGCAGATTATTCATCTTTATTATATGGTTCATCTCTGAATTCACAGGGCAATGACTGGAGTAGATTCTCCTACCCCAATACAATGTTGGTTGAATTAAATGAAATTTAGGAATAGACATGGAGGAGATACAATATGAGATAGTTTTATGTGGCATGGGGGCAGACCCTTTTAGATCAAGGAACAAGAGAGAAGACGAGGGTCATAGTCTAATTTGATTAAAAGAACTTGTAGAGGATTATTTACTACTCCAAGAAAGCCTTGGAAAGTCGTTCACCGAGAACTTTAACAAATCATGTAGGTTTGGAAAACATGAGTGATAGAAGAATTTATTTCCAATAACTCATTGGAAAATACACACCTAAAAATCAAGACATCGGTAAGGCTATTTCAGATTCAAGATTAACTTGGCTTGAGTTACCTGGACATTTGACCCAGAATCTCATTTAAAATCCATGTATTCTTAATGACAACCCTGTAAACTGGCTGAGCATAAATGTACGTAGCAGCCAAAATGAAGACACTGAGGACCCTGCCAAAAGATAGCAGAAAAAATAATAGCAAAGGACAATGACCTAAATTTGTGTCTTGGTTGTTTTCCTGCCAGTCCTTAGGTTTTCATTATCCTAGCAAAAGTCTGTTTATATAACTTATCAGCTGTCCTTTCACTTACATTCTTAGCTTGGAAATATTTTCCAACAACAATGCATCTGGGTCTTTGTCTTGATGGCAAATGCCTCCTTTTATGGCCATTGTCACTTCCTGCCCCTTATTCCTCCAAATCTTTTTTTCTTACAGTCCACTTACATTTTTGATAGCGAATAGCCTTGTGGACAACTTCAAGTGGTGATGCATATCACATATATCCCTGACTTCTACTCAAACATGCAGTAATAAGCTATAGAATACTGAGAAATGGGGGGAGAGCTTTGCTGTCGGAGGGCTGAATTCTTACCCCTATTAATATCTTACCCTGAATTAGAGGATTTTTTCTCCTTACTGCTGTCACTTATAGTTTCTCACATCATAAAGGCAAATCTGGGAAAACACACACACACTAAGATTTCTCACCATCCTGTGGTAGCTGATCTTATTGAGCAAATGAAATCACTTGGAAAATGAGTGGAGAGGAGCACCAGTCATTCTGCAACTCCCGAGTTCATTGTTCATCCTAGGCATTTTGTCGTTGGAGAAAAATAAGTTACGCAAATTAAATAAGCAGAACAATTTTTTTTTTCTTTTTATTACTTGACTGCTGAATGTTTTACAGCTTTGTAATTTGGAAAGAGTGGTTCAGCTCCTTTTGTGCCTTACTTTATCATGCTATGTAATTACATCTGCTAAAGCCCAGCATCGAATTCTGCTTTTTGTGCATGCATACTGTTCATCATCATAAATGACATTTCTTTTGGATGATGCTGGTTGCTTAGCACTTTCGTTTTGTATTTTTTCCCATCAGTACCAATCCAAGCAATCAGTTTTACAAGGCATCTTTTTATTGAAATTTGCCTTACTTCCATAAAGAAAAGTTCATTGCAAATGGTACATTATAAAGTTTGTACACAGGGATTTCAAACCAACTGTTTATTTCTTTTTCTTTCTCTTTTCCTTCCTCGTTTTTTTACCTCCTTTTTCTTTCTTTCCCTCCCTGCCTCCCTTCCCTCCTTTCTTGTCTGGTAAGTCTTGATATGTTTCATATACATTGAATTTGAATGAGTAGCCCGCATTTTGAAATTGTGACATCTCAGCTGGAGCTGAGTAAAGACAGCTCTTTAGAGGGGCAGATGGAACATGCAACCTCATTTTTCCATAGTTTTCATCTTTTTCTCCAGCCTCCCTAACATCTTGCTTGATTAATTTATACTCCCTGCCAGAACCAAGAGGACATTTAGGGTTGTGATCCCCACTCTATGATGAAGTGAGAGTTGCCATTCCATTTTTTTTTTTCAAGTTGAGAAACTTTCATACATGTATGTCAGATATGCACAAGAGGTTAGACCCATGCCAGGGTCCATTATTTCCTTAACACCTTGTAGTGTCAACCTTGTGTTGAAACCATTGTACTTCTACACTGTGTCTGAGAGAGTGAATTATCCAGCACTTTTGGAAGACAATATATTATTTCAGAGACACAGCTGCATGGTGTTTTGGTCTGTGTGGCACAGATATGCAATTCCTGGGGACTTAAAGCATCATTTCAAAACTAAAAATAGATAAGCAGGAAAATATTCATTGAAATATTATCTACAACAGCTAGGATTTAAAACAACCAGCAAGGTTCTTAAATGTTAATTGGAAAGACTGTTGAAACTTGTAAAACATGTTAAGTGAAAAGAGCGAATGCACAAATAGCACACATATTATTACAACTAAGCCTCTAGAGATAAATGAAAATACAGAGTGGCCATGTTAAACATCAGACAGACATCAATTTGTCTTTTTCAAACAAATTTCCCTTAATTGTATTGATTAGTTTACTTAGTAACACATCCTAAGTGAAGATATTTCATCAAATAGGAAACATGCCTCCCAGGGGAATTTCCATCCTAGAAAGTTTGGCCTAAGTACCATTTAGGATTTTGCTAAGAAATTCAGACCTCGGGCACTTTCATTTACTCAGAACTAAAGACCTCTTTTCTAGTGCCTATTCTCTATTCTCTCCCCAGACATATAAACTCCTGTGTGCAAACAAAATCTTTCAGTGATTATCAGTTTCACAAATTCTTCTTCCTGAACTTGTTTTATCTTGTCACCCTTTTGAACAGGGAGATGCCATTGCCTTTCATCAAGAAAACATGTCAGGACATCTAAATGTAACAAATACTCCCCTAAAGTAATAGAACTTCAGCAATGTGAAGAAGCAGAAGCTCTGTGAATCTTACTCACCAAATCTCAGCAGTCAGATTGGTGAGTGTGAGCCCTCTCATCCAGAAAGCCTTGGTGCCACTGAGGATATTGTGTGGATTGGCATTTTTGAATGGTGAATGATAAAATCTATTTTTCCTTAAGATTATAACACAAGAAAAAGGAAAAAACTTGCAGAAAGTCAGATCTCAGACAGAAGAGGGTGAAATATTTGTTTACAAATAAAAACAGTAGGCATCTATGTTCTTTTGGGGTCAGGTAGAGCTATGTTATTTGACAAATCAGGAATTGAAATTATAATCAGAAGGGAAGTGTTTGGCCTACACAGAGAACTTAGAGTTGAAATCATGTGAATGATACAATACAATATAATCGATGAGTAGGCATTATGTCCTGGATGTCTAAGAAAATTTGTCCACAAAAACATAAACAAAAGAGTTATTTTTCTTGGTTCCCTGGTAGAAACTTAAATCCATTTTTTAAATCTATTCAAAATCTGCTCCCTCTGATTCTCATGATGATGTTCTCATTTTCTTTCGGGAAACTGTCACCCATTATCTATTTTAGTATTTCGGGTGGTTGCTGCATGGTAGTAGCTTAGCTCATCAGAAAATTCCAACCTCCAACCACAGTTGAAATGACCCACAGCCATTGGAACAAAGAAAATGTCAAGAATTGCTTCCAGATCCGAGATGGCCGAATAGGAACAGCTCTGGAGTTCAGTTTCCAGCGAGAATAATGCAGAGGCTGAGTGATCACTGCATTTCCAAATGAGTTATTACTGCCCACAGACCAGGAGATTTCTGGGCTAAAAAGCACCACAGGTTTCCAGCACAGCTGTTTCAGCTGGCATAGTGGGTCTCCACACAAAAACTCACACATATCTGGGCAGCCATTTCAACTGGCACCTGGAACACCTGGGAGACAGAGCCACCCATTCAAATGAAAAAAGGGGTTGAAACAGGGAGCCAGGTGATCTAGCTTGGCGGGTCCCACCCCCACAAAGGCCAGCAATCTGAAATGCTCTGGACTGAGAGTTTCACAGCAAGCACAGCTAGACCCAGGATGGTCCAGCTCTGTGGGGTGAAGGGTGTCCACCATTACCGAGGCAGTTCACCACTACTGAGGAAGTCCACCATTACCAAGGCAGTCTGCCATTACTTTTACACTATTGGTAGGAGTCTAAATTAGCTCAACCATTGTGGAAGACAGTGTGGCTATTCCTCAAGGACCTGGAAATAGAAGTTCCATTTGACCCAGCAATCCCATTACAGGGTATATATCCAAAGGATGATAAATTGTTCTATTATAAAGACACATGCACACCTGTGTTTACTGCGGCACTGTTTACAATAGCAAAGACCAGGAACCAACCCAAATGCCCATTGATGATAGACTGGACAAGGAAAATGTGGCACATATACACCATGGAATAATATGCAGCCATAAAAAAATGATGAGTCGTGTCCTTTGTAGGGACATGGATGAATCTGGAAACCATCATTCTCAGCAAACTGACATAAGAACAGAAAATCAAATGCCGCATCTTTTCACTCATAGGCGGATGTTGAACAATGAGAACACATGGACGCAGGGAGGGGAGCATCACGCACTGGGATTTGTTGAGGGGGAATATGGGGAGGGACAGTGGGGGCAGGGAGGTTGGGAAGGGATAACATGGGAAGAAATGCCAGATATAGGTGATGGGAGATGTAGGCAGCAAACCACATTGCCATGTGTGTGCCTATGCAACAATCCTGCATGTCCTGCACATGTACCCCAGAACCTAAAGTGTAATAAAAAATATATATATATTTAAAATAAAATAAAATAAAATGTCAAGAATTTGTTACAATTTTGTGAAAAGAGGGTTTGGTTTTGTTTTTCCCACTGGGATTGCAGAATTTAGTAGAGATGGCATGGTTTGGGAAAAGCATACTTGAGATGAAAAACTCCATAGAAGAAAGAGGAGCCCAGAGATAGGAAAAAAGACCCAAGTCCCAGCCAGGCCTCACATCAGCCATCTGTGCGCATTCGTTTAATTTTGGCTTAATTCAGTTGGAGTTTTATTCTTAAAAATAAACCCTGATTAATATAGGATTTTATAAATTGTCAAACTGAAAGAAAGCTCAAAAACTGACCTTATGTATCCATTTTTCTGCTCTGAAATTCTTAAGTGTACTCAACAAGGAGGGAAATAGTATTTTCAAAGTAGAAATGTTAACTGATAATACACAGTTATTTTCTGGTATGGTTTTACTTATCAAGTATGGAGTTACTTGAAGACCAGTTGTGAGTGATTTTCAAGGCCCTTGGATATATCCCAAAGTTTCTTAATGTAGTCTCAAAAAGATGACATATAAGACTTTCTTTTAAAACCAGTCTACATGTCTATTTTACACCTATTTATTACTGAGAATGGTTTTAATTTTCTGAGACTAAATTACGCTGATTGGGTAAAATGATTATTCATATAAGTATTAGGAAGCAAGTGGGAAGCAGCCTAGCTTTTAAAACTGAAATCTCTACATATAATCTTTATTTTGATGGTGAAAATGACAGTAGTTAGTGTGAAAAGGAGAAGGACAATGAAAAATAAAGGCTTACAAATTGTATTAACCAGCCTATAAGTTTAGACTGCGGGAAAAAAGAGAAAAGTTTTCTGCTTTATTTTTCTTTAAGTATCTAAAAGTCATAAGAGATGGGCTAAATCTACTGAGGTAAAACAAAGTGGAGCACTGAGAAAGTTATTTAATTAGTCCAAAAAAAGTTATCACAGAGAAAGGACCTTCCTTTTTTAGAGGCAATTATACTAGCCATGCAAATGGATTCAATTATTTGGATAATGTAGTTAAGCATTTCCCTACTTCTTGCCAGAAAAACATCATGATTCATAAATTCTCCAACACAGAACCTGATGTAGCATAGGCTTAAAAATTGGTGACTATAATCATTACTATTGCTGTATTGTTGACATAGCGATCAGGTGAGAAAAAAAAGCTGAGAGTTGTATCTCTTTAGGTAACTCTCCCTATATCTATCTATATCTATATCTATATCTATATCTATATCTATATCTATATCTATATATCTATATCTATATTATATGTGATAATATACATATGTGTTTAGCTTTCCAGATAAATGTTATATGGTCAGAATTGAGAGGTTAGTGCAGATGGCAGTGAGGACCGGGGTACTAGCGCAATTGGTAGTAGAGGGGACAGAATGTAAGTAGAGATGAAAAGTTAAGGCCAACTACCATTAAATGCTTGCTGCTTGGGAATATATGTATCAGCTTTATCTCATGGTGATTGACACAAACGCTCCGCCCAGAGATCTTTTTCCTGCATGCAGGGTCCATTACTCAGGGCTGACCAATCTCTCAGGAAAATGATCATTCATTTATCATTCTTACATTTTTTTATCCTTCAAACTCCAGTAAATCAATGGCATGTTCCTTCAACCCCTTTAAAGGCCCATTGGTGCACTCTCTCCCTGAGGCTTGTATATTGGATCCATTGTCAAAGGATATTTTTCTCATCTGCAAAACAGCCAATCTCCATTTAAGGGGTTACCAGTAAGGACTACAAGTGTTTCCCATTCTTGAGGATATTATTCAGCATCAAGGATATTGTATTTTCTGTTGTTCTTTCTTCCACCTACATCACTGATTGTTTTCTCTTTGTGTCATTTTCTGATTTTGTGCTCAACTTTTAACACTGGAGTGCTCTGGGGTTCAATCTTTCAACTTATTGTTCTTTTTCAAAGTGAGCTAATTTTGTCTCATGGCTATAAAGTCATCTACGGGTAGCCTCACAAATTATATCTCTGGTCTTGACTGTTCTCCAACTCAGGACTCTACCACCCACATGACATTACCACTTGCCTGTCTAACATGTAACTGAACTTTAACAGGTACAATATAGAAGTGTTGATTCCCCTGCCCCAGCTCCGGCGTCTGTGTCCTCCCTAGACTCTCCATTATGGAAAATGGCACCAACAGTGCTCAGACAACTAAGGATTTTTGAGTATTTTAGTGTACCTTTTTCATCCATCATCAAGTTCAGTTGATTCAATTTTTAAAACATATTCCCAATTCCAGAGCTTCCTTTCATGTATACTGTTGTCTCCCTAACTGGAGTCATTATTTTTTGACTTAGCTAATGAATTTACCACCTAATTGGTTTTTCTTTTCTGCCTCTTGCCCTTGATACAATGATCTCAGCACCCAACAGCTTCTTAAAATGTCCATAAACTTTATGAACATATGACTTAAAAACGTCCACTGACTTTCTATCACTACCAAATCTGTTTCCACTTCCAACACATCACGTCATCTGGCTCAGCCTTCCCTCCAAACTCCCATATTCCCTTCTCTGTCTCTATTAACCTCATATTTTTTTTCTCTGCCTCAGTCATAATACCGTTACTCCTATGTGAGGGCCTTTGAACCTTTAATTTTCACTCCTAGAATGCTCTTCCAAATTCTTTCCATTGCTGAGTTCTCACAGTTCAGGTTCCAAACAACTGGGGAGCTTTCACTATGACTCCATTTAAAATAGGGATATTTAGCAATGCTCTATCACATTACCCTATTTTACTTTATTCATTTTATTTAACATCAATTGAACGACAATAAATTACTATTTTTTAAGAAATGATTGAATTATGATTCCGTCTAGTACATCTAAAATGTTTTTATTTGTTAAGAGCAGAGACCTTGTTTGTCATATATTATATGTTCTCCAATGCCAAGAATAATGCCTAACATAAAAGCTTATACATGGAATATTATGCAGCCATAAAAAAAGAATGAGTTCATGTCCTTTCCAGGGACATGGATGAAGCTGGAAACCATCATTTTCAGCAAACTAACACAGGAACAGAAACCAAACACCACATGTTATCACTTAGAAGTGGGAGTTGAACAGTGAGAACACATGGACACAGGGAAGGGAACATCACACATTGGGGCCTGTTGAGGAGGGGAGCTAGGGGAGGGATAGTGTCAGAAGAAATACCTAGTATAGATGACGGGTTGGTGGGTGCAGCAAACCACCATGGCACATGTATACCTATGTAACAAACCTGCATGTTCTGCATATGCATCTCAGAACTTAGTGTATAATAAAAAATACCAAAAAAAGCATATTTCCCAAGTTGAATGAATGAATTAAGACTATAAGCTAATTATAGGGGGATTTGGCACAATAGAGAAGTTAGGAGAGCTTTCCTATGAGAGGGAAAACTGAATAATGGCTTGACTTTGTAGACATAATGTGGTTTTCTTTCTAAGAGTAAGCAGTGGGGAGCAGAAATTTGGGGATGGAGTTAGTATTTCTGTGAAGAGTGATGGTCTATACAAACGCCCAGAAGCAGAAGGAATCTTGCTGCACTGAAGGAACAAACAGAATGCTCTCAATGCAGGAGTTAATGGATAAGAGGATTGGTAGTATAGGAAGTGTTCTGTTTCAAATTATTTCTCAGGGAAATACTTTTTCTTAAACAAAACTTTTTTTTTTTCTTTTCTGTCACCTAGGCTGGAGTGCAGTGGCATGATCATGGCTCACTGTAGCCTCTTTCCCAGCTCAGCCTCCTTAATAGCTGAGATCGCAGGCATGTGCTGCCAAATCCAGTAATATCTTTATTTTTTTTTTAAATAGAGATGGGGTCTCACTATATTGCCTACGCTGGTCTCAAACTCCTGGGTTCAAGCATTCTTCCTGCCTTAGCTTCCCAAAGTGCTGGGATTATAGACATGAGCTCCTGTATAGAGCCTTAAACAAAACTATGTGAAATTCTAATGCATTTTCAAGACGCACCCATATCCTCTGGCCATTTGGGTCCCTCAGGGTCCTAAGAAATAAGTGTAATCTACCAATTAAAAATGTCCAGTTTGAGAAAGCATAATTTTCTACTAGGGAAGATCAACTTTCTGGGATTTGTTTATTGGACTGTAGTCCTTTGGAAGGGAGGAGCCCACTTCATGTCCAGTGCCAAGCCCAGCCCTGGTGCACCAGGAATTTATTATAAAATGCTCTCACAGTGTGCTGGGATGCCAGCTCTTACCTGGGTATTGAACACATGGGCTTTCATGCCAGGGTTTCTATGTAAGACCAGAATCCACCTGCCGTAATATTAAAATACATTAAAACCCTTGGTCTGGTGTATCTCTGTAGCTAATGCGTACATTATCTCTTGGAGTTCCAGCTTTCTAAAAAAGAAAAAATGAATCCTAGATGATGATGAACTTGAAATTGAATCCCAATTCTATTATTACCACTGTGACCATGAATAAATAATTTCATCTCTTTGAGTTGTGAGAAGTAAATGGAATTATACACACTCAATCTTGGTGCATTGTATAGTACATAGCAATGTGATAATTACAAGTTATTGTTGTTGTTAATATTAACTCTTTACAATAATGTTTCCTAAACTGAACTGGTCAAGCCTTAATTTTGTGGTCACTCTATAACAGTGGTTCTCAAGTAGGGGTAATCTTGCTTCCTCAAGAGACATTTGACATCTCTCCTGGAGAGATTTTTGCTGAGCCGTGGATGTGGGCAGGTGCTATGGACATTTAGTAGATAGATCAGAAATGCTGCTAGCATCTACAGTGCACAGGAACCCGCGAACCCCAACACGGAAGTATCTGGCCCAAAATGACAATAGTGCTGAAGCTGAGAAACCTTATTCTATAAAATCAGTCTCTGTAACTTTCCCAGGGGAGCATATGGCTTGAATATTTGTTTTTGTTTCCCACTTTTGCTTACCTCTCTGGCTCCCACTAACATCAGCAGTTGCACTTTGTCTGGAATACAGTAGGCAGTAAATAATACTCTGATTAATTGAATGATTTGTCTCCTACCTCACCCCAGTTAACCTTTGCAAGGAATATTTGGTATATAGAGAATGCATTTGTAATTGGAACTCAAGAATTCAGGATCTCAAATTTGAGTAAAGTTAGCTTCCCAGGTGCTTTCTCTTAATTTACTGAGTATTTGGAAGCAGGAGTAAATTTTGACAACTGCAAATCTCTTAGACAAAAAATTCACTTTTAGTGTATGTCATCAATTTAGCTACATGGTTAAATTGGTTTACTTTATTTGCTCTGTTCAGATCCCTGCAAAAAAGACACTTTTGGAAGGTAATTTCTTCTTGAGAGACTTACAAAAGTGGCCTGTCCTCTTGTTGAAGAGGAGGATGCTGAGTTAAGGGAAAGGACAAGTTCTTATACTATTCCTGAGGTTTAAGAAACTCACCTGAAGTCAACAAAGAAGCCTATTTCCAGGAGCCAGAGAGAAGCACTTAGGCTCTAATGAGGCTATAACAAGCTGAGGTCTGTGCTTCTCACCCCTGGTTGCACATAAGAATCACCTGAGGAGATTTAAAACATACAGATGCCTGGGCCGCCTGCCCACACAATTTAAGCAGAATGTCCAAGATAAGCCTGGATGGCAGAGCATTACAAAGCTCCCATGTCATTTGTACATCCTGCTAGGGCTGAGGACTGCCAGCGTAGGTGAAGAATTAGATGAGCAGTCATAACAACAGTTGAGCTGTTCTGGCAGAGGTAAGTCAGGCAACATTGCATCGTTTCTGTTTTGCAACGTTAGTAGTTCCTTGGTCACTGTTACGCTGAAAACGAACAAATCTTACACAGCACTGTTAATACCTTGTTAGTACCTTGCATTTTTATTTTTGTCTGTTTTCAGAGTCACATTTTTATTATATTTAATACTCAAATCCACCCTCAAGAGTAATCAGAAAATATGTTCTGCTTTTGTTTTGTTTTTAGGTGAACAAATGGGTTCAGAAAGCTCACTTGACCTACCTATGTTCAATTTGGTTTGTCCTTTTCTTCTTTCTTGCGATCATTTATTTAATAACATATATTGAGTCTCTGCTATGTGATGGAGACTTCTGAGTTAACTGGTTTGGAAATGGCAGTGGCAATACGTAGAATTCCAGGTAGCAGAAGTGGTGGTAGTGACAGGAATGTGATATCATCAAGCAACTGAAAAATAGCCTTCCTATTACGTTTTCTGTTGTAGGGTGCTGTGGCAGGGAGGAGCTTACAGTTTTGAGTTCATTGGAACTGGGATTGCCTGCTCTGCTATTCCCAGTTTTCTACCTTCAGCATGTATACTGTTCTCTCCATTCTTAGAGTTCATTCTCTATTTTCAAAGCATGGCCTTCTTTGCTAGGTTTTTGCTGGTTTGTTTTGTCTTTCCCACTGTGGAATTGGCTATCACTACACAGGTGCCTCGCCTACATACCTCAATCAAGTGTTGAGTGTTTGTCCAGCCACCACGTGGCTCATATAACCAAGTGCTGGCCAATCATGGTACTTTTTTCCTCTGTTTATAGTGATTGGTCTAAAATGTGGATATATGTTTCCAGTAGGGCCAATCGTAGATCTATGAGATGTCACTTGAGGATACCAGGAGACATTGTGTCTCTCTTCCTTGTAAATTGTGAGCTGTGAGATGCCTTCTCTTTTGCCTCTTGAAGTCTTGAAGAGGGAGCTGGCTTGGCAAGAGGTGCTAAGGTCAGCTCACAAAGAGAAGAGCTGAGAGCAGAGCCAATAGAGATGGAGCGAGTGGGAGCTCGGGACATGTTCTATTGTACTCTGGATACACCTGTGCCTCAAACTTCCCAATTACACAAGCCAGTAAATTCCTCTTACTGTATCAAGGAGTATGAATTGTATTAGTTGTTTTTTTTTTTTAACAGAAAATAATCTGATTATAATACCACACATTCTAAAGGTTGGAACATTGGAAAACGCTTTTAACTAACCAGTTTCAGCACAGGATAGGGTTATTACAAGTCACTGAAAATTGTAAAGACAGTACTCCTCCAAGCACAGTAGTCAGCCTCGGCCACACAGTATACCCCTCCGGGCTGCACGGAGTGTGAGGCATGCTTTGATGTAGTGATTCTCGGCATGGGGTCCCCCAAATGGCAGAGTCAGTATCACTGGGGAACTTAACAGAAATGCACATTCTTGGACCCTTCCCCAGACCTATTGAATCAAAGACTCTGGGGCTGGACTCAGATTTGTTTGGATTTCATTTATTTTTCACTTTTTCTGGTCTTGGATCTTATCCAGAATATCACATTTAGCCCTGATACCTCCTAGGCAGGCTGACAGCTTCTCTGGCTTTCCTTGTTTTTTATGACCTCAAGAGTTTTGGAGATTGTTTTTGTTTTTAATGGAGGTATAATTTACATATAATGAAATGCAACAATCCCGACTTATAAATGTTTCAACCGCAATCTATGTTTTAACAAGACCTCCAATACCAGATAAAAAATTTTCATTATTATATGAAAAGTTGTATAAACAATTTGCCAGACCTAGACAACTTGGAAGTGTCTCAACCTATTTCTGTTAATAATATGACAATAAACAGTAATGCTAATGATTACTGAGGATACCAGGAGACATTATGTCTCTCTTCCTTGTAAATTAATTAATAATCATTATTAATCATAACCTCATTGTGCACTTATTATATATCAGGAACCTTACCACTGTCTTTACATATACAAGTATAACTCGTTTAATTGTGCCTCACAATGCACGTTTTACAAATTGAAGGTCTGTGGCAATCCCCCATTGAGCAAATCTATCAGTGCCGTTTTTCCAACAGCATGAGTTTTCTTCTTATCTCTGCCACATTTTTGTAATACTCTCAATATGTCAAACTTTTTCATTATTAATGTATCTGCCATGGTGATCTGTGAGCTCTGTGATCTTTGATGTTACTGTTGTAATTGTTTTGGTACCATGAACCATTCCCATGTAAGATGGTGAACTTGCTTCATAAATGTTCTATGTGTTCTGCTGCTCCACTAATTAGTAGTTCCCTATCTCTTTCCCTTTCCTCAGGCTTCCCTCTTCCTTCAGGCACAATATTGAAGTGAGGCCAATTATTAACCCTACAAAGGCCTCTGAGTGTTCAAGTGAAAAGAAGGGTTGTACGTCTCACTTTAAATCATAAACTAGAAATGATTACGCTTAATAAGGAAGGCATAAGCCAAGATGGGCTGAAAGCTAGGTTTCTTGTGCCAGTTAAAGTTGTAAATGCAAAGGAAAAGTGCTGGAAAGAAATTAAAAGTGCTACTCCAGTGAACACACAAATGATAAGATAGCAAAATAGGCTTTATTGCTGATATGGAGAAAATTTTAATGGTCTGGCTAGATCAAACCAGCCACAACGTTGCCTTAAACAGAAGCGTAATCCAGAACAATGCCCTAACTCTCTTCAATTCTAGAAGGCTGAGAGAAGTGAGGAAGTTGCAGAAAAAAAAGTTTGCAGAAGTTGCTTCATGAGGTTTAAGGAAAGAAGCTGTCTCTGTAATGTAAAAGTGCAAGTGAAACAGCAAGTTATCTAGAAGATCTAAGTAATATTATTGATGAAAGTGGCTGCACTAAACCACACATTTTCAATGTAGACAAAGTTGCTTTATATTGAAAGATGCCTAGGAAAAATATCTAAGACCTTCATAGCTAGAGAGGATAAGTCAATAACTGGCTTCAAAATTTCAAAAGATAAACAGACTCTTGTTAGGGAGTCTGGTGACTTTAAATTGAAGCCAGTGCCCTCAAAAACCTCAGGGCCCTAAAGAATTAGGCTAAATCAACCCTGCCTATGCTCTATGCATGGAACAACAAAGCCTGGATGACAGAACATCCAGCATGTTTTAAGCCTTCTGTTAAGAACTACTCATCAGAAAATAGTCATTTCAAAATATTACTGGTTATTGACAGTGTACCTAGTCACCCAAGAGCTCTATTAGAGTAGTACAAGGAAATGAATGTTGCTTTTGTTTGCTGACACAACATCCATTCTACGGCCCATAAATTAAGGAGTAATTTTGACTTTCAAGTCTTATGATTTAAGAAATCATTTTGTAAGGCTATAGCTGCCACACGTAGTGATTCCTATGATGGATCTGGGCAAAGTAAATCAAAAACCTGAAAAAGATTCTCCATTGTAGATGTCATTAAAAACATTCAGGATTCACAGAAAGAGTTCAAAATGTCTATATCAACAAGAGTTTGAAAGAAGTTAATTGAAACCTTCATGTATGACCTTGAGGAGTTGAAGTCTTCAGTGGAGGAAGCAACTGAAGATATGGTGGCAATAGCAAGAGAACTAGAGTTAGAACAGGGCCTGAATGTGGCTGAATTGCTGCAGCCTCATGATAAAACTTGAGCAGATGAGGAGCTGCTTCTTATGGAGGAGCAAAAAAAATGATTTCTTGAGATGGAATCTACTTCTGGTGAAGATGCTGTGAATATTGTTGAAAATACAACATATTATTTAGGACATTACATAAACTTAGTTGATAAAGCAGTGGCAGGTTTTGTGAGGACCGATTCCAATTTTAAGGGAAGTTCTGCCATGGGTAAAATGCTATCAAAAAGCGTTGTGTGCTACAGAAAAACCTCTTGTGAAAGAAAAAGTCAGAGATGCATCAAACTTCTTTGTTTTCTTATTTTAAGAAGTTGCCACAGCCACCCCAGTCTTCAGCAAACACCACCTTGATGAGTCAGCAGCCATCAACATCGAGGCAAAGCCTTTCACCAACAAAAGGATTATGACTCACTGAAGGCTCAGATGATCATGAACATTTTTTAGTAACAAAGTATTTTTAAATTAAGAATATATATATATGGAGGATATGTAATATATCTAATATATCCTCTCTGTATATTATGTTATATATATATATAATATCCTCTCCATAATATAAATAATATATATCCTCCATATATATCCTCTTTGTATAACCTTATGTATATAATATATATATATATATATATATATATATATCTAGGCTGTATTATGTACATCTTAGGGATAATGCTATTGTATGCAATGTGCCTGAGAGTAATAACTTAAGTATACCCTTACAATGATCCTGTATGATAGATGCACCTGAATGTGTGTTTTGAGCAAGGGAATCCAGGAGGAGCCAGCCCAGAGAGTCATTATTCATTGTCTATGAGGAACGTCTGAGCCTCTAGCCTTACCTGTGTAAAACAGACTGTACAGGAAATCATGGCCCTGAGTTTTGGGCTAAATGAAGGTTGCCGGGTGAAGGTCATTAAGGAGAGAGTGTTAAGTGAAAATGCTATATAAACCACATGCTGTTAATAAGCAGTTGCAGTTATCCTTCCCAGCCCACAGCCACTGGGCCATGCAGATATGTTGTCTAGCCTGCTGCCACTGGACTGTAGGTAAGGCAGGTATCTTGTCCAGCCCACTGTCACTGAAATGTTTTTGTATGTAAGGTGGTTTTTCTTTCTAGACTGCCACCACTATACTCTCTCCTTTGTATGTAGGCTCCTAATAAAAATCTCATGACTTGTTTGCTGGCTCTGTGTCTCTTCTTCAGTCCCTTGAACCTGATGTCTTCCCTATTGAGGCTAATAGGGGGTTGGCACAACACACTCTTAACAGACTACGGTATAGTGTAAACATAACCTTTATGTGCACTGGAAAGCAAACCAAAAAAGCTCATGTGACTTGCTTTATTGCAGAATTCACTTGATTGCAGTGGTCTGGAACCAAATTTGCAGTATCTCAGAGGCATACCTGTATTACTTCGGTGTTTAAAGTTGGCAATGTAAAATTTGTTTTGGTTTCTATGTCTTCTTGGAATGAGTTTTCAATACCTTTGTAAACAGTCCTGGAAATAGTGTTTCAATATCCTCATCTGAGCATCTAGACCCCCTGCAGTTCATCTCCTGTATTTGTGGGATGCATTTTTAAGGGGCTTTGGTGGCCCCCTTTATTCTCTCAGAAGAGATAACGTCCTTTGAAAGAACCAGCGGAAAATCTTTTATTGTAAAAAGGAAAAAGTTTTGAGAAGAGGATAGGAATAGAAAATATTTGCAAGTAATTCCATTGTCTTTTATTGCTTAAGTACATCTAACCCAGGTGGAATGATGGTGCAATTTGCAAGCCATCTGTTTTGATATGGTAACTTGAAGCTAATGAAAATAATCTGGTACTGTGGAGAAGGAATCATATGTTATTTATTTGGTGGTGGTTGTCTTTTTGAGTGCTTGAAAGAATATTAGAGAGGTTCTACTGTAGTAGTTCCAAACACTGATTCATAGTGGACAGCTAAGCACCTAAAGAATTCCTAGGGAGCTTGCTGAAAGTAAAATTTTCTGGATTCAGTCCCTTTAGATTCTAAGTCAGTAGATCTGGAGTGGAGCCCAGGAATTCATATTATATAAAAAGCCTTTTCAGATAGGTTGGGAAACCACTCTAAATCAAGCTCACTGGTTTACAAATTGTGTATTAATTGTTTAAGGGAAGCGTCTTAAGGGCTACTGATAATCCATCATGTTGCCTGACACTTTCATCCCTATATTTTCTAAATTTTGGTTTAAGCCTTCGTTTTTAAAAAAGGAATGTGTTACAATTTTTAAAAATTATTATTTTTATCCCTTTGTTTTCGCTTATAGGGATTTAGGGCTGAAGTCTGGGCCTTGTGACTTCCATAATAGTGTTTCTTTTGCCTACACCAGAAAGCGAAGGAGACCCCAGGACCCTGGAGGTCTGAGAGCTTTCTCAGAACTGTCTGTCTTTTCGGTCATAAGGCAGGTTGAAGGAGATATGATAATGTGGCCAGCTCCGTTGTGGCTTCTGACCTGGGATATTCACCACTTAAAGCCTGACCCTTTCTGAGCCTGGCTCATTCATTCCCAGAAATCTGTTAAAGGGCAGCTTTCCTGTGTTCACAGATGTTCTCGGGGTGACAGCTAGAGGGAGAATTGGTAAGGCTGTGATAGGCTTAGAGCTTAGAGGGGAGAACCATAAAGTGTCCTGTCTTCCTTCTTTGGGGCCTCTGCTTGGATATAGTTGTGTTTCTTTTTGAGGAGCTGTACTAGGATACAGGTTTTAAGATTCCTCTTTTGAAAATAAAAATCCTATTATATAAATCTCCAGGATGGCTTATAGTTTCAGTGCTAATTTCAATGCTAATTTTGGAGAACTGAAAAGTATAAATTGACAAATAAGGTATAAAAATATAGAAGGCAGAGGTTCATAAACTGGGATTTATGGGAAATTAAGAAAGAGATTGTGCCAATATATGTATGGAACCCCTGAGACACTACCTATCCTTCATATATCCACACATTTTCTGTTCCAAGTTTTCTATGTAAATACAAAGCAGGCCAAAGAAAAATAATTGTTATGGTCTCTCTTATCAACTGAGATAGTTTTTGCTGGTATCTACATATATCCTTCTAGTAATTTATAAAGAACTCATTTTACGCCCAACAGATGAAGACAGAGCAATGTTATACTCCTTGTAGAGCACTTTTTTTTCCTTTAAGTGGGAAAATACTTTGACTTAATAAAGCATTAAAATAGTTTTTTAATGAGGAAATGTTAAAGAAAAACTTGCCTCAGGCAGTACCAAATCAGGATGTCAAGAGCTGTGCTTCTTACTAAGATAACATGTTCCATTATTATTTTAAGGGAAGGGTGTTAATTGGGATTCTTCTGAAAAACAAGAAAAACCAATAAAGTTTATGTGTGTATATGTGTGTATATCATAAGTATGTATATATAAAGAAATGTATTCTAAGAAATTGACTCACATAAGTAAGGAGGCAGGTAAATCCAAAGATCAACAGAGTCATTCAACAAGCCAAAGACCCAGGAGAACCAGCAGTGTAAGTTCCAGTGCTAAAACTGGCAGTCTCAAGACCTGGGAAGTGTTGATATTTCAGCGTAAGCTCAACAGTAGGAAAAGACCAATGTCCTGCCTCAAGATAGGCAGGAGGAGTTCCCTGTTGCTTCTAAGCCCCATATTAGAACACTCAATGTGATTTACTCAGCCTGTCAATTTAAATGTCAAACTCATCCCAAAACGCCCTCGTGGAAATCCGCAGAATAACATGTGATCAAATATTTGGGCATTCCATGACCCGGTCAAGTTGACACATGAAATTAACCATCACATAAGGGCAAGACTATAAGGAAGGATGTCTTCGGAGGGAATACCGAAAGGCCTCTTTTCAGTTTTCTAAGTCCTCTTTCTCACCTGTTTCCATTCCAGCCTTCTAGTTAAGTTCAGTGTCTTTGGATCCTTTCTTTGGACTCATTCCCCCTCTCCACAGAATTAGAAGATGCCAGGTGCTTCTTGTGTTTTACACAGTTTCTTTAGTATTCCCCTGGCAGAGAGCTAGAGCAGGTAATTCAAATTTGATCTCTCTGTATCCTGAAGCTATAGTTTCCTTCTGAAATAATTTGAATGGAAACATAGCCTAATAACACAAAGATTAATTTTCTCTTAAATATATCTGTTATATTCTACGAGTGGGATGAATGCCCCATTCAGTCTGTGGGAAGAGTGCGTATCTCTTCTCTTGAGACTACTTTGACACTACTTGAAACTGCCTTTGCAAAAATTGTAACTGAGGAAATGATGACAGTGAAAGAGATTAGACCTAACCAACGCCATCTTGCCTCTAACGTTTAAGCTGTGCTTATTCATTCCTGAGCATAGGCTGAACTAACCTTGGGAAAGGAATTTAGCTTATAGTTTAACTCTAAAACAAAATTGATAATAGCCTTCTCTCTTGGGGACCAGTCTGCCTTTGTAGGACTAACAAATTAGCTACAAGATTAGAAATTATGGTTTAGGGGCCATGAAGTCTCTGGCTGCAAGAATCTGAACCTTCCTACATTGCTCCTGTGAATAATACCACTATCACAAAACCGAAAATCAGTGCCTGAGATATTTTGCAGACCCTGCACTTTATGCACCAGCTGACACCACCCAGACAGGTAATCTGGCTCAACCAGTTCTATGATCCCACCCAGGAACAAAAGACAGCAAGAAAAATTCATCTCGATCAGCTATGATACTATCTCCAACCTGACCAATCAGCACTGGCCACTTCCTGAGCCCCTAACCCACCAAATTATCCTTAAAAACTCCAATCGCTGAATGCTCAGGGAGACTGATTTGAATAATAATAAAACTCCAGTCCCCTGCGCAGTCAGCTCTGTGTGAATTACTCTTTCTCCATTGCAATTCCTCTGTCTCGATAAATTGGCTTTGTCTAGGCAGTGGGCAAGGTGAATCCATTGGGTGAGTTCTGAACTCCTCCAGGCTTTCTGAACTCCCATCTGTGAAATGCCTTCTTAAGCCTTCTTCCTGGGAGTGTCTTATTACTTGTGCATAATTCCCATCTGCTAAAGCCACTCCAGAGAAATGGAACCAGCCTTAAACATTTTTTTTTCTAATCCCTGAAGGGATATAGAAACACTTTATAGATTACTCTTTTGCCTTAAAATATGAATCTTTTTGGGTAGGGATACATATTAGGTATTTGAACATCAAAGGGGTCTATGACCCCAAGATGTTTTTAAACAATGTTGATGGGTTTCAAAAGTGAAACTTTTCAATTCCCTAAATAAAAGAATACGCAGGAAAAAAATTTCTGCTTTTGTCTTTATTGATATATGTGTTCTACCTAGAATATGGTGCTTGATTAAACAGGGCAATAAAAATAATTGTGTTGTAGAATTCTGCAGAATCAAGTCTTCTTCCTTCTGCCCATCATCTCCCTTTGCTATGGGACAACTGATAGACAAATTTGATTACTTTTGATTCCATAAATAATTTGGAAAGGTTTGTAAAACTATGTAAGTCCTAATGTGTGTATGCCAAAGGTTAAAGGTCACAGAAAAAATAATATAGATGTTATTGTAATTTTAATTTCCTACCTCTGGGGATTGAAGGACTCAGTATAACTTAGAATGCTTTCTACAATTTCACTTAACCTTTGAGTCTACATGTTAAGACCTAACTGTTTTTATGTAGTTGGATGCCCATAAAAGATCTGCATCCTTCTCTTGGTAAGGATGCCATGAAAGTTTAGACTTGAGCCTACAGTCAACTGGGATAAACCAGAAAAAGAGGCCCATATGATAGACCCTTTTGTGTGACTTCATAGAATCAAAAGTAATTACATTTGTCTGTCAGTTGTCTCATAGCAAAGAGAGATGACGGGCAGAAGGAAGAGGACTTGGTTCTCCAGTAGAACAGTAATTCAGTTTTATGTAGACCTGTAATATATTGTTCCTTCTACTGCTTCCCATTCCCAACTCCTAGAATGGAGCCCGGTATATAGTTTGGGTGCCTGGGCCTGGTCAAATTCTCTGTTGACCTAGGAGATCATCTTTAAACATTTTTTTTCGTACTTGCTCCATAAATATTTTTTGCCAGACTTGGAATGTAGTATAGGTGTCAACCCCTAAATAAGAAAGTAGGTTCTGACACAGGTATATAATCAGACATAATTTTTGTTTTGCAACATTCCATAAAGAAAAACAGAACATTTTAAGTTGCTCAGATACTTTCATTATCTTACACTGGTATTCTTTTTGTGTGTATGTGTGAGTTGTCACACAAAGCTAGGACAGAGCTAAAATAATAATACCCTGTATCATTTCATTTTTTATTTTTGTATTTTCCCCCCTGGCTGTCTCTTTTCGATATTCCTACTGTCCTTTCATATTGCCTGCTGGGCCAATCTTTTCTGAAATAAAACAGTAGAATTTTCTTATTATGTTTCAAGTATTTTAAAGATGCTGCTGAATTTCCAGAGCCCCTTGCAACTAGGCAATGGTCTCCTGAACTCTAGCCCACATGGGTAGAAAAAGGGTGTATAGTTCTGGGTCTTGGGAAAGGATGGAAAGACTTGAGCCCTAGGATGTCCCCTTTGCAGACTTTGGCTTTGGGGATGAGTGAGCCCAAGCTGAGGATAAATAAATGTCACAACAGAAGTATCTGGAATTTGTTTTCAGATAATGTGGTGCAAATATGTCTTCCAGTTGAAACAAAGGAAAAATAGAAATATCAGCTGAAAAAATCAGCATTTGGGAAGGCAAATTTATCACTCCCAGCTTCTGGTTTGGGAATCAGAGCACAGCACGTTCTAAATTCAGAGCAGAGGGGCAACTGTTGTGCTTTCGAAAGTTGGCAGAGTGAGGTAATGAGTCAGGGCAGCAGCGAGAGTTGTGGGTTCATTGGCTGAGAATGTGGGTGCCTGGGCTACTGGAAAGTTGAGGAAGAAGGCTTAGAACACATTGCGTGGGTGGGAGTTCAGAAAGCCTGCAGACACATTCTCCATAGAGCAAGAGCCATTGACCTTGTGGCCTGGCTTGTATTTTCCATATACTGCTGTCAGCATTCCTTGAACTGGGATGATACAGCTATAAGAATAGGTATAATGTACCTGCCTGACCCTCCACGTATTTGCTGGCATTCTCCTGTGCCTCACTACTCAATATAACCTGTAATAATAAAGATAAAACCTAACCTTTATTATGGACTTAATATTCTTCAGGCATATTGGTAAGCACTTTGCATGCATTATCTCACTGAATCTTCCCAGGAGTCTGATGAGCTACCTACTACCACTATTACCACTTCACACATGAGGAGACTAGGTTGGAAAATATTAAGTAACTTGTCCATTTAAGTGCATAATATAGAAAATAGGTTTGATTTCAGCAGGACCAGTTACATTTGCAAGTCCTCTTGTTAGAAAATTGTTTCAGGGTGGTAATAGAAAACCAGCCTCAAACACAGAAACTGTCAGAAGTTAGCAGTTCTAAAGCAGCTTCCAGAGCCCAATAGAAAATCAACTATGAAACTACCTGGTCATTGTCATTTATGACTGTTCCTCATTGAGGAGCTAAAGCCCCTACTAGAACCCAGTAGAAAATTACCTAGGAAACTGCCAGGTCATTATCACTTATGACTGTTCCTCATTAGTGAATGAATGTCAGAGCTAATAGAAAACAGAGTCTTGGTGGACACCAAAGCTAGCTGGTCTTCTAAATTTACTCCAATTTAACTGACTCATTCTCCACAATATATTCTCTCTCTCTCTTATCCTCATCTTACTTTTCTCTTCTATTTATGCCTGATCCAACCCTTGGTTCTCTCTTGCCCATCTACTCTGTATATCTGTATGGCAACTTCATTTTTGCAAAAAGCCATCTTCCTCTGAGTTACTGTTTCCTTCACTACCAGTTGGTCATTCTTAGGGACCCTGTTAGTTCCTAAGAGAAAACATTTGCCTCTAAATCAAGTTTTACACTTGAAGTAATTTTGTACTGATAATCTTAGAATTTTCCAGTATAAAAATGGCAAATGAGATAGATCAATGTGTACATGCCCTTTGAGCATTCAGGAAGAGATACCCTGTATAATTCAAATCAGGTATTTCCATCCTCACAACTTCAGTAGCAGTAACCAGCAACAGTCCGTCCTTGAACTGTTTGTTCTCATCTAGACCTGACCATGCATTTATGAGTTCATGCTTAAATGCTACAAGGCTTGTATTTTACTTTATTTGAAAATAGCAAAGTGATTTTTATCTTTTTCTTTCCATTACGGAAAGGTAGTACCTACTGTGGCCCAGACATGCATATTACTGGAAGATGTCTGCTATTTTTGTAATTTGTGGCTTGGAGTGCTCAGACACTGCTAATGCGATAAAGTGATTTGCTTTCCTATGGTTTCTGATATATAGTGGTTTTCAGATCAGTTTCAGGATTTAAAAGAACTTGCAGAAAGACATCAGTAAACAGTTACTCCAGGCAGCTTGGCGTGTTTCTTTTCATTTTAATGTATTTATTTTGAGCCTCTGTAGGTCATAAATTTCTCAGTGGACTTATTTTTGCTCCAAAGAAGGTCAAGATGATTACCCTCAAATTTTAGAGGTGGGGGCAGACAGAGAGAGACACTGGGAAGAAAAGGAGGGTGGTGATTGCATAAATGAATTAGCAGGAGATAAGCAAGATTTCGGAAAAGACCTGGGATCAATCAATTTTCTCCCCGTTTGAAAAGCATAGAAATGTGATTTTTATGTCTTTAAAACTGGTTCTAAAATTTATTCTTCTAAATTAAAAACTTAAAGAAAAAAGAAAAAACTAGCTTTTGCATTAAATACACCTTAGTAATGAGATCACCCTGGGTGGGAGAAAGAAAGAAGAGGAGCAGTTTTTGAAAGATAATATTTTTAGTTTTGCTGTATAATTGAGCAACAAGTTAACATTTTGAATCAGTGACTAGCTTCTTAAGATTTTTAAAGTGAAAGGAATATATTTAACTGACTTTATGGTCATGATCAAATATTCTAGGCACCCTTATGCTTGAGATTTCAGTTTTATACGAGGCACTTCCAATTGCAATTGCTGGAAGAGATTGGTTTATGAGATGTGAGCAAACTCAATTTGGAAAAAAAAAAAACACGTTTGAGCTCTTATTCTGTGCATAGCACAGCACTGGGCATTGCGGAGCATGCAAAAAAAAAAACAGGCGTCACGATGGGGCACACAATCAGTATATGCAGGACATTCAGAGCAGGACAGAGAGGGACAGTGTGGCACCACTGTAAGGCACTTAGGGTGATTGGAGGGAAGAGGGATTAAGTCAGGTGGGGTGGAGCTTGAACAAATGCTATAAAGTAGAATATTTCAAATAAGTATCAAGACAAAAATGGAATTATAAACGCAGAAGGCCCTTAGGACCTATGGGTAAACCCTACCTGTGTCTGTAAGCTACAGTGGAGATTGCTGCTGGATGACTTAGATAGTGTGAGCTACGGAGCAGGCAACAATGAGATTGTAATATACTGAACATTTATTAAATGCCAACTGTATGCTGGATACCACTTTAAGAATTATGGTTACAAAAATAAGTCGAATTTCGTACTCAGTAATCTCACTGCCTACTGAAAGACTCAAACAAGTAAATTAATCATTAAATAAGTAACACACACAATAACAGGGGTTTTAAGATCTCTTAGTGGGAATAAGAAAGGATATAGGGTATCATCTAGGTGGGTTTCCTGGAAATAAATATAATAATATCTTTCCCATTATAGTGCTTAGATCAGAAAACTGGATTCAGACACATTTGTGTAAATGTTATGGGAAAAATCCTAAATGGCAATCGTCAATTGGCTTTCCTGCAATTCAAGTTCTAATGTGTTCTGATTCAAAAATTGTGGTTCTTTTATCTGTGCTATTTAGCCTTACCATTGCAGCTGATGATTTGGAGGTTTGAGAAATTTAAGAGAAAAAAAAGATCCAGAATTAAGGAGTTTTTTAAACTCTTTGGGAAGCATTTATATAATACACACCCCCGTTTTGAGCAATGTAAGCACTGCAGACTCAAGCTTCTGTAGTTTGAAAGCCAAATGGATTGTTTGAGGGAATGTGGTTTCTGCTGATAATTGGAAGAAGAATAAGAAGGTTATAAGCAAATAATAGGCTAAAAAGTAAACAACATTTTGAGAACAAATTTATTTGGTATTCCTGGTTCTTATAATTAAGTCTCAGCTCAGTAATTTGTTTGGAACTAATTTTCAATAATTATTTGCAAGTCATAGGATGCTGGGCCTATGGGTACACTAACAACTGTGTTAAACTGACCTACGTGAAGGTAAGGCTGTAGAAATTCAGAAAGGTGGTGAAGTTTTGGCTATCATGTGCTATTTACAATGGAAAATTGTCATATGGAGATAAGGGGACACAGGGTGCCTCATTTGTAGGCTTTATAGAAAAAAATCAATATTCAGTCTTTCACTTAAAGTATCCATTTCGCTACATATTTGAGTGCCTTCTGTTGGCTAGGCATTGAATAAGTCTCTTGTCAAGATTTTAGGATTAAGCAAGTTTTTTCTTTGAAACCCAGCTGAACAGTTTGCAATACTTCACTGTGGTGATAAGAATGCTAGCTAATGCTTATTGTACACTTGCTATGTTCTAGTGGGTTTATAAGTATTAACTCATTTAATAATCTTACATATTTTATGAGGCACTGTTACTAATTTTTCTTTTATAGTTGACTCAATTGAACATCAGAGGTAGTAAAAAACTCACCAAGGCCATACAGTCAATAGTATCCAATTCGAGCAGCCTGACTTTAGGTTCTTGACTCTGAAATACTTAAATACAGTGCATATCTTGTCCATCAGCCAACAAGAGGGTATTGAGTATACCTGTCTGTGAATCTTTCAAGAGCAGAGATCCTTTCTTCATTCCTTTCTTATGCCCAGAGCTTAACATGGAAACCTATAATAGGTATTTATTAAATGGTATTGAATAAATATTGCAAGAAATATTCAAAATATATAAGATAAAATCCCTGCTTCAAGCTGTTTATACCGTAATTACCACTATAAATATATCTGTTAAATAATTTTTGAAACTTAAAGCAAAAGTATGTATGGTATATTCATTCAATGTCATACTGGTGCATTGTTTAAAAGGCCCACCCAATAATTATTTATTACTTTAGGACAATATACCCATTTACTGATTTACTAGATGTGGACACTGTGAAATTACATGGTGACTTATAGATTTGTGTATAGTAATGTCAAAGACACTGAAAACAGGAATAATTTTCTGATTTGTAGTAGGGAAGTTGAAGATAAACATTCAGAGTCTGAAAGACATTGGACACTTAGGAAGCCATAAAGATTTCTTTCAGTTATGGAGAACTCGTCTCTCTCTCTCTCTCTCATACACACACACACACTCTCTCTCTCTCTCTTACTCCTCACATAATTTATATAAATTATAACTATCATATTCTTCTCTGCTTCCCCAACTTTTTTTGATACCAGTGACTGGTTTCATGGAAGACAGTGTTTCCATAGACTGTGGGGCTGGAGGGGATGGATTCTGGATGAAAACTATTCCACCCCAGATCATTGGGCTTTAGTTAGCTTCTCCTAAGGAGCGCAAAACCTAGATCCCTCACATGCACAGTTCATGATAGTGTTTCAGCTTCTATGAGAATCCAATGCTCAGGCCGTAATGCTTGCTCACTTTACACCCACTTCCTGCTGTACAGCCAGGTTCCTAACAGATCACAGACCCTGGTAAAGGTCTGCAGCCCAGGGATCTTGCCCTGGAATAGTTTTGTACTTTCTTTGTGTCTTCCACTTACCTAAATCCTGCTCCCTCTTGCAGACTTGAATCAAAAGCATCATCTTCAATGCAGACTTCCCTGGAAACTCCAACTCTCAGTCACCTCCTTACACCTTCCTATTTATATAGCAGAGATTCTCAAATGGTTTAAATACCCTGCAGAGTGCTTACCAAAATGCAGATGGCTGAGCTCCTTCTCCAGAGATTTTTGAATCAATAGGGTTGAGGTGGGATTTTGAATCGAAAGACTTGGGTAATCTGGGTTTTTAACTATCCCTCCAAGTAATTCTGATTGTGGGGTGCGGTGGTGGGGGGTGGGGGCGGGTCCAAAGATCAGATTTTGAGAAGCACTGCCCTGAGCTTTTAGAATTCAGAGAGGAGATCAAAATGTAAGCATCCCCAGGCCTTCTCTCCTTATTTTAATCTATATTTCCATGTCTAATTCACAGAAATTTTATGAAACAGAATCAGGAGACTAGGTTGATAGAGAAAGAAAAGACAACAAAGGTAAGAGAGAAAGGAAGATTCCTTGTTTGAATCCCAGAGAAAACCAGGAAAAGAAAAGAAATAGTAAGAAAACTAAGTCAATGTATATTAGGAAAAATTGAGGATGAGATGAGAGAGAGAAAGGTGAGACAGAGAGAGAGGAAGGAAATGAATTGGGCTGCAGGAATGTTTTTGGCACAGGGACAGTGGTGAAGTGTGAGACCACTGGGGAGGTAAGAGAGATTTGGAGATGTATTGCTGTGAGTTGTGGCTGGACCATTTTTTGTGGTCTTAGAAAGACTCAAATACAAGATGTGATTTGCTATAGACTGAACGTGTTCTTTCTCCCCAAATTCATGTGTTGTAACCTAATCCTTAATGTAATAGTATTTGGAGGTGGAGCTTTTGAGAAGTGATTAGGTCAGAAAGGTGGAAACCTTATAAGAGCCCTTGGTGTGGTGGCTTACGCCTGTAATCCCGGCACTTTCGGAGGCTGAGTGGATCATGAGGTCAGGAGTTCAAGACCAATCTGGCCAACATGGCGAAACCCCGTCTCTACTAAAATTACAAAAGTTAGCTCAGCATGGTGGCATGTGCCTGCTGTCCCAGCTACTCAGGAGGCTGAGGCAGGAGGGTCTTTTGAACCAGGGAGGCAAAGGTGGCAGTGAGCTGAGATTGTGCCATTGCACTCCAGCCTGGGTGATAGAGCAAGACTCCATCTCAAACAAACCAACAAAACAAACAAATCTGTAAAAAGAGACCTCAGAGAGCAATTTTGCTTCTTTTTTGCTGTGTGAGACACAGCAAGGTGTCGTGTTCATAGATTCACCATCTGTGAACCAGGAAATGGCCCCTGCTAGACACCAAATCTGCCGGCACTTTGAAACTGGACTTCCCAGCTTCCAGAACTGTGAAAAATTAATGGTTTTTTGTTGATAAGTTACCCAGTCTGTGATATGTGATATTTTTTTAACAGCAGCCTGAACAAACTAAGACAACATTTCATTTAAGTTACTTTTTGCCTTTTACTATTTAATACTAAGAGTTTATCAAATGTAATCTATACAGTGAGCCACATGAGAGCTCCTAAATGTATTACAGTTATACAAGGAACTAAACTGTTTTCAAGATGTTCACTACCTGGTTGCAGGAATGAAACATGAGTGCAGCTGTACTCAAAGGTGCAGAAACTGGCCTCAAATTCCACCCTTGGTGCTAACTAGCAGCAAAATGGGGAGAAGAAAGCTCTCTCCAACCACTAGTTAGTCTTGCTGTTCTTTGACCTTGTCAGGGTGACTATTGTCATATTTACCAAGTGAGGCTGTAATGCTCTTGAGTATAGAGACTATATCTTAATCATCTTTTCATCTCTTGGGTCCAAGAGGTTGCCTCAATGTCTATGCTTTCAGGAAATGACTGCTGAATCAATGTCTAAATTAATGCCAAGTTGAGCTTCCTGTGAATCCTTTAGCCCTAGTTTTACTCATCTCATGAAAAAGGAAATATGGAACTGTTTTTGCATACTGATGAAAGCTTTTTAATG
This sequence comes from Sapajus apella, assembly GCF_009761245.1. Classification (NCBI taxonomy): domain Eukaryota; kingdom Metazoa; phylum Chordata; class Mammalia; order Primates; family Cebidae; genus Sapajus; species Sapajus apella. The sequence continues at coordinate 32,067,892 of NW_022436963.1, forward strand.
TCATAAAGAATGAAACAGAGACCCGCTTAAGTTACCTATTAAAATACCATGGACTCCAAGAGAAGGCAGAGGAAAGATTCTAATGTTAGGTGGAAGAGAGACCCCCAAAATAAATAGATCCCTTAAAAGTGTTGTAACATTCTCTCTTGTAGGGAGAGTGTATTTTAGATAAAGACAAGGAACATCATAGCAATTGAATAAGATAAATTGAACGATACACTATTGCAATTAAGAAAGCCAATTCTTAAAGAAACTTGAGAGGGGGAGAGAGAGAGAAATGAAAAGATGAAAACATTCCCCAGGATTCATTCTTACCCAGGGCACATAGCACATGCAGCTTCTGAATCACCTTAATTCATCTCTGTCTGTTATCCCGATTCAGTTGATCGAGTGGCTCAGTTAAATTGAAATTGAGTTAACCTGACAACCAAAGAGTGGCATTGTTACTGACTGAAGATCATTAATTTTGATGTGATAAATTCCTTTCTAATGGGGGCATTTTTTATTATCTTTGATGCTTTTGTTTTGGTGGCTTTTTCCAATAATGTCAATATTTTCAAGTAAGCCAGAGGAGAAACAAAACAGCCTTATACTCCTTTTCTCATTATGATTAGATTTCTAAAACTCCTTGCTGTCCTAGTCTGCTTAAGGTAAAATGAAAAATTAATAGGATCAAGAATACATAAAAATCATGATTGTAACGCAGTGATTAATTCTGAGGTTTTATCAGCATGTAACTGTGAATGCTATTGTGAAGCATACTACACTTGGAGATTAGTTGGACATTTAAACCAATTGGATATAAAACCCAGTTATCTGACAAAGCCTTCATCAGCAAATGTTCCCCTTTGGGAGCCTGCTGTAAAGTCAGTGTCTTTTTTCCCCAGAAATTCAAAGATGCATTTCCTGTTTAGGCACAATTGTTTCTAACCTTGACTGAATATTGTCATCTCCTAGGGAGCTTTAAAAAAATGCTACTGCTCTCCAGTGATCTGTACTGAATTGGTCTGTGGTGCAGCTGGACAATAGGATTTTTTTTTTTAAGATCCCTGGGTACGTGATTTTACCACTTATCCTAATTTCACAGGGACTTTTTTAGATGTGTATAGTTGTCAGATCAGAAGATTAGAATCAAAAGTGTTAACTGAGAAATCCCTTACGCCAACATAATGGCGTGTTGATTTCCTATTGTATGGCAACTTGATAGACTGGCAGTGGCTTCCTGGAGCACAACATTGAAAAGGATATTAAAGCCATTTGTGGTCTCAGTGGCATATGGTGCTGTGATCTACTAAGGATGGGGAAGAAAGCATGGTGACCTATATATTATATGTCACCCCATTCAGAATGTGCAAATATGTAAGTATTTAAATTTTGTTTCATCCAGGCAAAATGTATATTTAATAAATAATCCCAATTCACCGAGGAATCAGCAAACTTGTTTTCTGATCCAGGTGTTTTGAAGCAAAAATTCTCTTTGTCTTGATTTTTGTTTTACTTTCTCTTTTCTCTTTTTTCTGCAATTTCAGCCTTGACTAGGTGTCGGTAGAGAACATTGATTAAAAGTTCTTATAATACTCCCTTTGGACTTTGAGCTTCTAGAAGTCAGGAATTGTGTTTTATACTCTTTGTATCCACAGCATGTAAAACAGGGTCTGGCATGTGAGTGCCGATATAAATAGTCATTGCATTCAAATGGTTCAAGTCCACTTTCTGAAGTACTGGTCTTCCTACCTTTTTAAAAAAGTCACTTCTGCTTTTTAAACTTCCTTCTTTTATTGCTTTACCTCTGTGTTTGCTTATTTGAACATTGTCTTGGTGCTTATGGATGGGAAGTGTTTCTAGTCAGGGAAACTTTTGCTTTCAGTCTGATAACCTTCCTGTACTGTCCTGGTATCCTGTTGGTTCTGCTGCACTGACTCCTGGGCTGCCAGACTTTGGGGCAGCTTTTCTTTCCCAAAGTTGGCCCCATAGTCACCCACTTTTAATTCTCTTCTGCAATGTTACTTGACCACTCCCCTATCAAGAGGCCAGGTCTATTTCTCCACATCCTTGAATCCAGGCACCTTCTGCACTGCTTTGACTAACAGATCTGGTGGAAGTAATGCTGTGTCTGTTTTGAGCGTAGCCTTAGCTGTCTTGGAAGCTTCATGTTTCTCCCCCTTGGAAGCCAGCAATCTGATATGAATCATGTTTACCCTGAGGCTCCCATGCTGTGAGAACCCTGGGCAGGTGTGGAGATGCAATATAGTGAGAAAGAGAGAGACTGAAGTCAAGGTGCACCAAGCTGTCAGAGTGTGAGTGATGAGTCCTTGACACTTAATTCTTCAGCCTGAGCCACCCCAGCATGCACCACATGATTCAGATTCAAACCACCCAGCTGAGGCCTTCTTGAATTCCTGCCCCAAAGGTTTTGAGCAAAATAAAACTTAAAATATTAAATCACAAAGTTTGAAATAGTTGTGCAGTAATAGCTAAAAGGCATGGGCTCTGGACAATTCTTGTTAACTTCTGTACTCTGTGATGCTATGCTCACTGCTAATGACCTTTATAAGAATACAAGTTTCCAATCTCCAATGATTGACCACGTGACCACAATATTTCTGGAGTCACAGAGATTGCCTTCACTTTCTGCTTCACCTTGTTCTGGGTGTGTGAACTTGGACATATCATTTACTTTTTCTGAACCTCAAATTTCTCATTTTGTAAAATAGCTATTCGTGCATAGTAACAGTGTTGGGGTTAAACATAAAATATTGCATATAAAACACTGAGAACAATGCTTAGCTCAACTTAAGTGCTCAGTAAGTGGGAGTTGTTAATAAAAAAAAATAAACTGCAAAGCTGTGGCAGTGTTCTCCTTCTGTCTTTTTGTTCTGCTGATTATTGGTCCAACTAAACAGCTGTGGCTCACTCACTGCTCCAAGTTCACCCTAGTTCCTCTGGGAGATGCATATTCTCAGGATTTGCAAATACCATGTTTCCTTTCGAACTTTAGCCCATGATGGTTCCTTAGTGACCGCTCAGCATGGCTTCCTGGCCCTATCATGTCGGGTAAGAAGAAAAAGTTTCCAAGGCAACTGTCTTTGGATAAGTCTGTCCTAAGCAGACAACAGATTCTCTCCTTTATGCTTTTTTCTTTATCATTTGATAGAATATCCTCTTCTCTTACAGATGTGGGACTAGAGAGGAAAAGTAACATTTAATATGCAAAAACTATGGGTGGTATTTAAGTTTACAATTACTGTTGTATATAGAAACTGTAGGAAAAAATTAAGCGTGGCATTTCAAGGCAAGAGTTGGCTGAATTCTATACTATATCATTGGCTTTTATTTTAAGCATCTTATTTCCTCAGCTATCTGTAACCTCCTTAAATTCAGAGACAATATTATTTACTGTGTGTGTATGTAGCCTTTTCATAATTCTGAATACATGAAACATTTATTTGAATTAAAGATATACTCAAATAAATAGAGTCCAGGTATGTTGACTCATGCCTGTAATCCTAGCACTTTGGGAGACCAAGGCAGGTGGATCACGAGGTCAGGAGATTGAGATCATCTTGGTCAACATGGTGAAAGCCTGTCTCTACTAAAAATATTAAAAAATTAGCTGGGCGTGTGGCACATGCCTGTAGTCCTAGCTACTCGGAAGCCTGAGGCAGGAGAATCACTTGAAACCTGAGGCAGAGGCTGCAGTGAGCCAAGATCACTCCACTGTACTCAAGCCTGATGACAGAGCAAAACTCCGTCTCCAAAAATAAATAAATAAATAGAGAAAAAATGTCAAATGAGAATCAATATTGTATTAGACCTTCAGATGGTATATTAATTAATGTACAAACTTCATTATTTTTATTTTCTATTTTAAGTTGACAATGTATAATTGTATATATTTATGGGGTACAGGGTGATATGGTTTATGAAAACAATGTGGAGTAATTAAATTAATTAACATATCCACCACCTCAAAAACTTATCTATTTAGTGAGGAGCACACTTGAAATGTACTCTCTTAGCAACTTTGAAATGTACAACACATTATCATTAACTACGTTTACTATTCTGTGCCATAGATCACCAAAAATAAAAAGTAAAACATATTCTTCCTAGGATTTTACATTCTTTGACTGTCATCTCCCCATTTCCCCTACCTCCAAGCCTCTGTAACTGTCATTTTAGTCCCTGCTTCTATGAGTTCTATTGTTTGAGATTCTACATGTAAGTGAGAACATGTGGTACAGGTTCAGCATCCCTAATCCAAAAATTCAAAATCTGTATGCCACAAGTGAAAAATTCCACACTTGATCTCATGTGTTATATTTCAATCAAAACACAGTTTACTCTGTGTCTTCAAAAAGGCTTCATTTGGCTCTCTGGGAGGTACTTCCTCTAGGATGTTCCTCCCTGTCTATTTCTCCCTTGGCCACTTCTAAAGTGCTTACAAGTGCTCATTCTGCAGTTTTCCAGCCTGCTTGCTGCTAGTGCAGGCTTTGTGCTGTTGGATGTTTTATAACTTGAGCTGTTAAAGGCATCTTTAGACCAGGCCTATGGTTTCATTGACAATACAATTCTCTGAAAAACTTAGTGGGCTTTGGATCTATCTGCTTCTAGGAAGTGCTGGGTGGCAACAACCATGCCCTAAGTTTTTACCTAGACATATCTCCCATATTTCTTTTCTTTCTTGTCCTCATGCTCCTTTCTCTCAAATTAATGGCATTTATCATGAGGCTATCTGAAACAAAAGGCTTGGGTAAAAATTTAACAGTCTTAATCTATATTTCCTACAAGGCTTAGTTCCTATTTTTCTTTTAACTGAGAAATCATAATGGGCCTTCTTTAAATTGTCTCCTATTCTCTGTAGGCCAGAATAAATCTGTTTCTTCAACCTTATAAAGTTCTTTAATTTCTGCCTGCAAACCCTTGCTTGTGATTTCTTGCTATAAGCAACAAGAAGTAATCAACAAGCACTAATATTCTAGCTCAGTCAATTTTCTGCTTCTGGAACAATATGCTCAGTATGTACTCAATCTTCCTTTGAAGTGATTTTAGGTGATGGTTTTACCAGACATTTCTCCATCTTTCTAAACTGTGAATGTAAGGTTTATTGCCGATGTAAAATGAGGAAACTGAGGCAAGTCTGAGAAAATGAGAAGCCAATTTATTCAGCTCCCGGGCGAGGTTCTGTGGTCCAGGAAGGAGCCAAAGAAGTTGCGCCTGGCTGTTTAGGTCATGGGGTTTAATGGGAAGGGAAGGCGATTGATTGGCTACCGGGGAAACAAAGCAAAGGCAATTTTATTGGCTGTTAGGAAGCAGGAAGTGCCTGAAACTAGTTGCTGTTGGTAGGCAGGTGGGACTTTGGGTAAGTGGGTCTTGATTGGCTGTTGGGGAAACAAAGTGAAGGCAATCTTATTGGCCATTAAGAAGCAGGAAATGCCTGGAGCTAGTGGTCATGGGTAGGTGGGTGGGACCTTAGGTGAGCAGGCCTTCCGGGGGCATGCAGAGCATACTGCTACCAGGCAGGGTCTAATGGGACTTCTTTAAAAAATTTTCCTGCAGTGTTTATTAACAGTGGGCTGGGGGTTAAATGCATAATTTAGTGCTGAATTTGGGCTTGGGTCTGGTATGCGGAGGCGGGTGCAGAGAAGCCCTGCGGCAAGGCCAGATAACAAGCTCGGGTGATGGATGACGTGGTTATCTGGTGCGGAGAGAGATGGATGTGTCCATTTACCCCTCTGCCAGGCAGCCGGCCTTACAGTGAAATCCATTCCTGTGCTACCTGTTGCAGATCCAATGAGTTCTACATTGCTATGCATTTTATCATTTTGTGAAAGCAGTACTTGACTTGAAAGTGCTAATTCCTATATTAAATGGGATAGATAGGACAACTTAATATATAGATCTAAAAATATAAAATGGTTCAAACACACACAAAGTTTATTTCTTGATATGTCTGTTCCAGACAGGCACAATTTGTGAGTGGCTTTGCTCGTCAGAGTAATTACAATTTATTGGTTCTTTCCACCCTAAGATTACACCATCTCTGAGGCTGCAAGAAGAAAAAAAGTAGAGACATCTTAAGATTGTCACTCATGTAATATTGGCTGGAGCTTAGTTACATGATCATTATTTAGCTGTAAGGCTGGCTGGGACATGTGGTGTAGCCATGTGGGCAGGCACAGAGAGATGAGAATTTGAGCAGTGGTAGCTTCTCCTCCATGTTGTCTTTACCCAGGTGAGCCCAGTTTCACACTGAGTTTCTCGCTTGTCCCCTTGGTTGTTTCATATTCCTCAGAACAAAATCTTCTATCTCAGTAAATGGCATAATTATCCACTGAATTGCTACAGACGGAAACTTGAGAGTCCTTCCCTCACTCTCCCATCCAGTTCATGACACCTCCTGTCTTTTTTCATTTATTGTAAACACAGGTAAGCGGAATTGAATTAACTATAAACCTTGGTTTATGACACCCTCTGTGGCCTTCCTAACACCATCCTCCTATTTTCCCATCTGAAGATAACTAGCTTTAATCTTTTCTTTACTTTTTCTTGTTATTTTCATCACATATATATGTATTCCCAAAACATGTTATTTAATTTTTTTCATGTTTATAAAAAGAGAGTTGGGCTGTTTGTAATCTTCTGGGAATTCTTCTTCTTCTTCTTTTTTTTTTTTTTTTTTTTTTTTGAGACAGGGTCTTCCTGAATCATCCAGGCTATAGAGTGCAGTGGCACCATCACGGCTCATTGCAGTTTTGAACTTCTGGGCCCAAGTGATCCTCCCACCTCAGTCTCTCAAGTATAGGCACATGCCACCCCACCACAACCAGATAATTTAAATTTTTTTTTTTTTTTGGTAGGGACATGGTCTTACTATGTTGCCCAGGCTGTTCTTGAACTCCTGGTTCAAGTGATCTTCCTGCTTCGGCTTCCCAAAGTACATGAGCCAGCACACCTGACCAGAACTTTGAACGCCATATTGCAATGTTACTGTCTCTCCATGATAATGCCTATCCCTTTGGTTTTAAAAAAATATTGACAGTTGCATAATATTCCAAATATATCACATTTTATTCTTTTATCAGGCGTTTAGGTTGCTGTTACAAACATTATAACTGTTTACATTCTTGTGTTTATTTACCATATACATTTACAAATCTCTCGTGTATATACCTAGAGGAAAATTTCTTGCTTTTAGGGTATGTAAATGTTTATAAAATTGTTCTAAATTATTTTCCAAAGTGATAGTTTCAATTTATGCTTTTGTCAGCAAGGTATAAAAAATATTAATAATTTGTTTCTTCCAACATTTGGTATTGTTATATTTCCTAATTTTTGTCTATAGATTTTTTTAAAAATGCTCCCTTACCATAGTTTTAGTTTGTATTCATCTGATAGTATTTATATGAACATGTACTCATATGTTTACTAGCATATATGTTTGTTTGAAGAATGCCTCTTTACGATTTATCTGGAGTTTCGTTTGAATTTTACATGAAGATTATGATATCATCTGCAAATAATGAACATTTTATTTCCTCTTTTTCAATTGTTATGCCTTAAATGTCTTTTTCTATCTAATTTTACCAGCTAGGACATGCAGTACAATGTTGAATTTAATGGTATAAAATCTTATTCTAATTCTGATTTTAAAGGAAGTCCTTTAAACACTTCTCCATTTAGGATGTTATTTCTTATTGCTGTTGTTTGTTTGATAGAAACCCTTTATCAGGTTGAGGATTTTTTTACTTCAAATTTACTAGGAATTTTTGAATTGTGAAACTATTTCCAATTTTATTAATTTTATTAAGTGATTTTTCTGCATATTTTGAAATTACATTATGGATGCAAAAATGAGTAATATACTTTTCAGGCCTTCTGACAGATTGGAATTAACAGTAGAGAGAAAGTACACAAATACACATTTAGTTACATATACCCAATAAACCTGCAAAACAAATATATAGAGTAGTTGTTTATTTTTCCAAAAATTTCCTTTGAAAAATTATCTTGTAAAAGGTGGCACTTAATAGGGGCCTTGAAGGATGAACACATTTTAATAGAAAGTTAAGACATGGGATGCAGGGAAAGAAGGAAAGGTCTTTGTTGAAAGGTCTGTTATAGGTAAGATACATAGTTAGGAAAATGAATGATGAATGCTAGCTGATCATTTGGCTGTATCAAAGCATGCAAAGAAAATAGCAGATAAATCTGTTAATATCATGTTTTAGAAAACAATAAATTTAAGAATAATAATTCTGGAAAGAAATGTCACTGAAACTGTATTTTAAAAATTAGACACTTTAGGTAGATAAATCTAGCATCATATTATATGTTCCAGAAAACACATGCTGCTCTTAAAAAGGAGTTTCATTGTCAATAAATCTGATAAATACTTCATATTCTATTCTACAATCTATATTATGATATTAAAAGCTCTAAGAATTCCTGCAGTTTAATATATATATTTTTTTCTACATTTGTCAAACACATTTGATACTAAAAATCTGAATAGACCTTGGGTAACATATTGAAGGATTTTCTTTTGAAAGTCAGTAGCACTGTGCAGCAAACTGGTTTATTAGGGGAGGAAGAATGATAGAAAAGGAGAGAAGAAAGATGCAAAGATTATACTAGGTTTTACGAAGTGAAAAATGGAAAAATGAAGACATTAAGCACAAATAGAGAAGATAGTGGGAGGTTTAATTCAGTTTGAGCTACTGTACTTTTACATTACTGCTGAGAATTTCAGGTGATTTTCAGCAAGCAGATGAACATACATATCTCTAACTCAGGGATAGAATAGAGATTTGGAGTCACACATATGAAGCTAATGATGAAAGGGAGTATGAATCCACAGTGAGAAAATGATCAGAAATCAAACATCCAGTTCAGAAAAAAGTTCTTAGGAAACAGTTATAATTACAGTAACAACAAGAAGAAATAAGTGAGTAAAGTGGGCCAATAAAAACAAAAACAGGTCAGAAACAAAGAAACCCAAACAGCCCAGGAGAAAAATCTATAGTTCAGTATCCTGCAACACATAGAAATGTTGAGGAACAGTTATGGATGAAGAGTAGTCATTATAATTTTCTTAGAATTCATTTTTATTTTCTTTTGAATAACTAAAGTTTTCAGAATATTCTATTTTTGTTGAGTTTGGGCTTTGAAGTATGGCTTTATCTAAAGACCTCTGTTAATTGTGGGTTATGAACTAAGTCATGGCGCCAATAACTTTCCAATTCTGTGACCCAACTGGGAAAAATATGTAGGGGAAGGAAATGTTCAGTTACAGAAGGATGCTTTCCAACTCATTGTCACAGGGGTGTTCTGCACCATCTTGATACACATGCAGCTAAGCCGCGGTATCTAATTTGAATTGGTAAGTTGAACAGTAATGATCTCTTCTAGCTCAGAGAGCATAAAAAGCACGAGTTTTTCACCATCCATAGCATTCCTCAGAGCTTTCCAAATGAGAGGAGGAATCATGGATGCTTCCCAAGTGCAAAGAATATGTTTTATGGATAACTGTTGGTCAGGGAAGCCTGATAAACAGTTGAATAATTGCAACTGAACTTATCACTGCCCCATAAACTCTCCATTCTCATTAGTGATACGTCTCATGAATTTCTTGCTGTCATTTACTTTGAAGCTCATGTCTCACTGCAACTTACTTGGATCATGGAACTGCTGTGGTGAGCATCAACAAAGCTAGCCAATGAGGGGTTTTCTGAGATATTGTCAGCAATATCAATGGTGTCAAATGATCCACTGAGATCAAGTATATAGAACAGCTCCCAAATTCAACCATCATTGGCCGAACAAGTAATGCTTTGTCAAAATCTTCCAGCTCATCCAGATCTACGTGATTTGTCTTGTAAGAAACTTTTATACATGGACCATATTTTCCCTACACAATTAAAAAAAATGAAAGACACTCTCTACTCTCTACTCTGTCTTCAGGGAAACAGAAATGATGGACAGGGATTACTTATAAGGAAAGATTAAAAGAGCTTAGGGACAAATACAAGGGAAAATAATGATAGCCTGTGAATATGTGAAAGAAATAAAAACAGATGAGAGTGAAATTACAGTATTTAGAATGGCCCAGTAGAGGATAACTAGGAGTAATGGGATGAAAATAATGAAAACATTTAGGCTTATTCTCAGCAACAACTTGCTGGCAGTGCTAGATGACAGACTCATCTCCTGAGGCAAATGATGGAATTGCTGTCACCTTGGGAATTTGAAACTGGAATGGAAAAATTAGGTTTGGTGGCAGACAACAATGGAGTCAGACTCATTTGTTCTTGTTTTTCCCTGTCTTAAGATAGGGTGATTTTCAGAAACAAAGAAGGCTCAATGACTATCTTTGATCACCTTAGTATGTTTCTGTGCATCATTTATAAAGCTTCACATGTGTCTTTGGAGGATCATTTGGCTGATTTATGCTGTAGTGTGGGACAGTTATTTTTCTTATCAGTAATACATCTGCTTTTTAGTTATTGGTCCTATGTGTCATTCTTGACACATGGATTCCATGCTTCTGATTATAATTTGTATCCTCAGAGGCATGCAGATATACATGAGGGTAAAAACCTCTTAAACAACAGGTAGGGGGTGCAAAGACTACCACATCCAGCCTGGAAACCAAAATGTCACTACTTGCAGGAAAATCCAGCACACAAAGCAGTTGGTTATCTTGTGTCAGTGGGCCACCATTACAGAGCTCGTGGACCCTCTCCAGTGGCATGTAATACACTGTGTGAATACAGGTTCTTTTTTTTTTGTAGAGGATCCATTGTGTTTTTTAGGTTTTCAAGAGAATACTTAGCTTTCCACTCCCAATTTAGACAAGTGAAAAAAGCTAAGCTGAACATTTGAACAGGCAGTCATTGGAATTCCATTTCTAAATGTTTTATGATGGTGTGAGATAATATAAAATATATTGAGATTTATTTTTGGGGAAGCATTAAAGACTTTGTATATTATTTGTCTAATGCTCCTTGAAATTGTCTCTAATTACAACTGTAGAAAGAAAAGATACTTGTATGTCTCATCTCAGGATTTGAGCCATACTCTGCTTGGTTATATTTGTTTTTAATGAATTTTTTATTCTTGCAAAACTGATGCATTCTCTATTTAAATAATTAAATAAATGTGTAAAGGCATATAAAATAATAGTAAAAATCACTTAAAACAATTTCACTCTCCAGAAATAACTTTTATAAGCATTAGGTGAATGCCATTCCAAATATCTCTGTATACATATGAAGACAGATATAATATTTCAAGATCGAAAAACTCTGTAAAAATTGCATTATGTAAATGTTAATTAATATAATTGTTAATTTAGTTTTATATAAATTTAATAGAAATAAAAGAAACAAAGAAATATAATTGAATATCAAGAATTTTTTACCATATTATACCAATAATACCATATTATCCCAACAATTCTAATAACATATTTTCTCAATAATCCCTCTAAATTAAAAAAATAGTATTATAAAAAAATAAAGAACTTGGTGTCATTGTTGTTTTAAGTGACATTGTAATTTTAACTTCCTTCAAAAAAACCATTAGAAAAGTAGCAATTTTCTGCATCTAATCACCACACCACCAATTTTCTGATAGTTTTATTATCAAGCTTGTTATTTCAGCTCTGTAATTTCTTCATTTAGTTTTTAAAAATCATCTTATCACAGAGGTCTCATTGAGAGAGTTAAAAATCTCTAGCATAAAATATTTTGGGGGAATTTTCTTCTGACCCTTGAGTTATTTTTAATTTCTGATTGGGCTCATCGGTTATCTTTATTTCTCCCTACTGGGGAGAGTTCTCAGTTACTTGCTGTGCTATTTATTGCCACCTCGCTTATGTGTAGTGTGGGCAGCTCTATTCAAAAATTGCATTTGCTCTGTTATAGTGTGGGGTGACTTCTTGACTTGCTACCCATTCTGTATGAAGTTGTTTCCAGTCATGAGCTATAATCTTGGACGTGTATATTCATGTTTTAAGCACTTTTCTTTAGATCAAAAACATGGAATAGAATGGGAAAAGAATACAGCCAAGACTTGGCGTGAGGATATGAGACTTTTTCTCTTTTCCGTTATGCGCGTGGTTAAATCTGCAGTACCATGGTTTACTCAACTCAGTTCAAGAATATGCAGTTGAGATCCTAGCATTTGAAGTGTCAGCAACTAAGACTTAGAATTCACTCTGCCCCTCTGTATATTTCATTGTTCGTTGTTGTTGTTTTTGAGACCAAGTCTTGCTCTATCGCTCAGGCTGGACTGCAGTGGTGCGATCTTGGCTCACTGCAACCTCTGCCTTCAGGGTTCAAACAATTCTCCTGTCTCAGCCTTCTGGATAGCTGAGGTTACAGGTACCTGCCACAATGTCTGGCTCATTTCTATATTTTTAGTGGAGACGGGGTTTCACCATGTTGGTCAGGCTGGTCTCGAATGCCTGACCTCAAGTGATCCGCCAGCCTCAGCCTCCTGTACTGCTGGGATTACAGGCGTGAGCTACTACATTCAGCCTACCTCATTGCTTTTTTATCAGGAAGAGTCCCGGGATCCTCCCACAAGAGAGCAACTCAGTTCATCTTTGTTTCTGTTCCACAAATCTTTACCGTTCATTATGAAATTCTCTCTTCTACTTCATGACGTTGGCTTACTTGCTGTTTTAATTTCTTCTACGATTCGATTCCCTTTCTGTTTACATACTTTCTTGTCTGTACGCATTTTCTTCTGCTCCCACTACAAACAGGTTTTCTCTGTCCCTAAACTAGAGAACTGTGAATTGAATTGACCTGATCAAGAAGACTCTCTCCATCCAGACTTTCTCATTTGTAACTCCCCAGTGTATAGATTGGCTGCGTTTAGGTCTCATGGTCCAATCAGTTGTGTTCAGAATTAGGGGTTTATAGAATCAAAATTCGGATCACTTTTGCCTAAGGAATTCCCTTGGGATACTTTCTCCTGAATGTACCATAAAAGAGTACATAAGATTAAAGTAGTAAGATTACTGAGGGCATATTGAAATATTGGTGTTGCATAGTTTTATTCTGCCATGAATAGAACAGGACCATTGATATGGCCTGCAAACCATCTAAGACCATTAGCCCTGATCAGATGTAGATTAAGAACAGCAGATTGTTACTCGCCATGAGTTTTTGTTTTGGAGAAAAACTCATGTTTTACAACTGATGTAAGAACGCTGTATCTGCACCCTTCACAAGCTGATTCACCCCACACTAAAAGAATGATTAATTAAATCTAACTTTTAAGACATTTACATATGGAGGAACATACATAAATTTACATGTAGAAAAATAGCCTATATTATGATATAAGAAATAATGAATATTTTGAATAATAAAAGTGGTACTACTGGTAAAAGCTAAACTTAGAGTTTAGGCAAAGTCTTGCTAAATATTGTGGATAAGCCACCCTAAAATGGGTTTTTGATTTTTAGCATTAGACCATCTGACTGAATTACACAGAAACCTGCTGTAACTTTCAATTCTGTGTATACAGAGCCTGAGGAATACTCAGTGTTTGAATGAACAGATCATTGAATGAAATCTGCATAAAACTATGGTCTTCAAACATAAGAGGAGTTATGAAGCCTCAGAGCTTCACCCTGGAGAAATGCTGAGAAACTATCTACATAAATCCTTCCTGATGAGGAAACTGAGGCTCACAGTAGAGAAAAACTTGTTTACAGAAAATGAGGGCAGAACCTGGTTCTTTTCATTTCTGGTCTAGAATCTTTTTTACTCTGCCTCATAGCTTCCAGCTCAGATCAATGTTTTCTCAAATACAGGACACCCGAGAGGCTCTTAGGCCCTTTTAGGGGAGATGAATTTGTGAATGGATGATTTATAGATGCAATAATGCTTAGCCTTAAAACACCCAAGGAAAGAAAACAGACTCTGATAGGTAGTGCCTGACTAAAATGCAAAACCTATTTATACCTAGACATTGTGGCTCCTTCATCAGAAAGGAGAGGATAGGGTGGAGAATAATTTAGGAAACATGCAAGAGATTACTGAGGGCATATTGAAATATTGGTGTTGCTTAGTTTTATTCTGTCTGGTAGAAGTAGAAAGGAAAAGAAAATCTTACACAGACTGGAAAAGCATTGATGTTAGGCACAACTTGGAGCAATAATGTGGAACAATTTTTCTAACAGGTTGAAAGTACCTAAGTCAACTTAAATATTCTATGACAACAGAGTGGTGAAAGATAGTAGCATATCTATACTAAGGAATAATACATAGTTTAAAAAAGTGAAGATTTTTAAAACCTATTAAGTGAAAGAAATAAAGATTCAAAATATGTATAGTATGATAGTATTTATATTTAAAAATATGTACACAAATCCCTATATATTTTAGTGTATATATAAGTTGTTGTACATAAATCTATGGTAAAAGGTCTCAAATAACACACTGTGGATAACAATTTCCAACCAGGACCGATTTTGCCCCTGAAGGCACATTTGGAAATGCTTAGAGATATTTTTGGCTGTCACAGATGGGGCCAAGGGAAATGCTACTGGCACTTAGGGGATAGAATGCCCTAAACAAGGATGAGACTATACAGCTTTCAGGACAACCCTGCAACAAAAAATCATTTCACTAGCTATGTCAATAGTGCTGAGACTGAGAAACCCTGCTTTAAATTGGTAACAATTATTTTCTCTGGAGGGACAAACAGAACCTAGGAGTTAAGAGTTTTGGCTTCAAGCAGCACTTGTACTTTATTTTTACTGTTTCTGTTTCCATTAATGAGAATATGCTGATATATTACTGGTAATTTTTTTTAATGAAGCTTAAATTACAATAGATGCCTAAATGTATTGGCAGATTTAATTTCCCCATTAGCTCATAAATGTGAGAATGCAATGATTCTTTAAACAAGTTGGTGGTAAGTGGTATTGAATGGTGGGTGCAGTGTAGTGTGTTGAGGAGAGCAATGTAAGGAAAATCCCGCTTCTAAAGGGTGAGTGGCGACTGATGGAAGATAAATGAGAAAGACTGCTGATTTCATTCCTTGTGCTACAATCTGCTAGCAATGGGGTGTTGAAGAAAATACTATTATAAACATCCACCTAGATATTAGCTAGGATGAATGACTGTCAACAATTTGCTGTAATGAGTTCAAATTTCATTCTTTCTCAATTTCTTTTCCTTTCTTTAAAAAAGTACATAATTATTTCGATATACATTGATCAAGAGGAAACTGTGATACATACATACATATATACATATATATATGTATGTATCACAGTTTATATATATGTTTATATACATATACGTATGTATATACATATATATGTATATATGTGTATGTATGTACACAGTTTATATATATGTTTATATACATATACATATGTATATACATATATATATGTATGTGTATATATATATGTATATATGTATGTATGTATCACAGTTTATATATATATATGTATGTATGTATGTTTCACATATATATATATATATATATATATCTGATGGAATACCACTCAGCCATAAAAGGAATGAATTAACAGCATTTGCAGTGACCTGGATGAGATTGGAGATGACTACTCTAAGTGAAATAACTCAGGAATAGAAAATCAAATGTCGTATGTTCTCACTCATAAGTGAGCAAAGCTATGAGGATGTAAAGGCATAAGAATGACTCAATGGAGTTTGTGGAGTCAGGGAGAAAGGGTGGGAAGGGGCTGAGGGATAAAAAACTACAAATTGGGTGCAGTGTTGCTCAGGTTCTAGGTGCACCAAAATCTCACAAATCACCGCTAAGGAACTTACCCATGTAACCAAACACCATTTGTTCCCCTATGGAAATAAAAAAACAAACAAATAAATAAAAGCTTAATATTCTGAATACTATCGTTCTTCTGCAGGATTTTGTCTTTCATTAAATGATTATATTAATCCATATGGACAAAGCTATTTCTAATTTATTTGAAATGCTACATGTATCATGTGACTAGTTCATGGTTTATCCATCTTTCATTAGTTTGTTTCCTTTTTAAAAATTACAAAACGTAATTACAAAGAACATCACTGTTCATATTTCCATGGTTGGAAGTTCTTCTAGGCAAATATCTCCAGAAATGAAATTTCTACACCATAAGATATGCATAAGCTTAATGTTACTAGATAACAGATGAACCCTCCCTCTCCATAGAGTTTCAACTATCTTATACCACCAGAAGGATACCCAAGTGTTCCCGTGTCTCCATAGCTTTGCAAACACTTGAGCCCTTAAGATTTTTCGCAAAAATTGCTCTTGTAGGTATAAAATGGTATGTCATTTTAAAATTTTGCCTTTTCATGATTACTCATGATTGAACAACTTTAATTTTTTTATCCATGTGTAATGGTTCATATTGAGCGTCAACTTGATGGAGTTGTAGTGTCAGCCTAATTGAATTGAAAGTATTGTTCCTGAGTGTGTCTGTGAGGGTGTTGCCAAAGGAGATTCACATTTGAGTCAGTGGGCTGGAAGAGGGAGGCCCACCTCAATGTGCATCATCTAAGCAGCTGCCAGCATGGCTAGAATAAAAGCAGGCAGAAGAATGTGGAAGGATTTGACTTGCAGAGTCTTCTTGTCTTTGTCTTTTTGTACTGGATGCTTCTTGCCATTGAACATTGAACTCCCAAGTTCTTCATCTTTTGGACACTTGGGCTCACACCAGTGGTTTGCCAGGGGCTCTTGGACCTTCGGCCACAGACTGAAGGCTGCACTGTCAGCTTCCCTGCTTTTGAGGTTTTCGGACTTGAACTGGCTTCCTTGCCTCTCAGCTTGCAGATGGCCTATTCTGCAAGACTTCACCTTGTGATAATGTGAGTCAATATTCCTTAATAAACTCCCTTCATATATACTTCTATCCTGTTACTTCTGTCCCTCTAGAGAACCCTGGCTAATGCACCAGGTTTTATATTCTGGATATTAATTTTTGTCTATGATGTGTATTGTAAATTTATCAATTTTTTTCTTTTATGAATTATGCTTTTGGTGTTGTGTCCACCAACTCTTTGCTCAATCTTAAATATGAAATATTTTTTCATTTTTTCCCTTATTTATAGAGTTTTATGTTCTACACTTATGTTCGTGATTCATTTTGGGTTGTTTGTGTACAACCCATTTGAGAATAAGGTCAAGGTTCATTTTTCAAAAAACCTACAGCTGTCTAAATTTTCATTGTCAGTTTTGAAAGGGCTTGGTTGAATTGTTTTTGAACTTTTGCCAAAAATCAGTTGGGCATATTATATGAATCTGTTTCTGGGTCCCCTTTTTTGTTACATGGATCTACGTATTTATTTCACTGACTTGATTATTTTAGCTAGACAGTATGTCTTAAAATTATGTAGACAGGTTTCTCTGACATTACCCTCCTTTTTCAAAAGTATTATATCTGTTTTAATTCTTTTGCCTTTTCTTATAAATTGTAGAATAATATTGTCTATAGCTACAAGAAAATTTCCTGGGATTTTGACAAGAATTGTGTCAAACCTGTATGTCAATTTGGGGGAACTGACATCTTTACTATGTGACTCTTCCAATCTTCCACTTAGTATGTTCCATTTATTTAGCTGTTTGATTTCATTCATTAGCATTTTGGAATTTTCAGCAGATAGATTCTGTACTTGATTTGTTCAGTATACAACTAAGAATTTCATTTTCTTTGGAGCAGTTAAGATAACATTGTGCTTTATTTCACTTCCTGCACCTGCATTGTTAGTATATAGAAATGTGACATAGTATTGTGTGTTGATCTTGTATCCCATGACCTTGCTTGACTCATTCATTATTCTAGGGGATTCTATAGATTCCTTAGGATTTTCTGCATTGTCAAGTTAGATCATCTGCAAATATGAAGACTTTAATCCCTTTCTTTTACATCCATTGGCTTTCTGTTTTCTTTTTCTGACTAGTTGCCCTGGATAGAACTTTCACCATGACATTAGGAATATAACTTTTAGCTGTAGGTGAGATCCTTGTTGGGGGAGTTCCTCTCTATTCCTATTTATTTGAAAGGCTAAATCATGAATGGTTGCCAAATTTGTCATTTTTTTTCCTGCATGGATTGATATGCTCATGATCTTTCTGCTTTAGCTGGTTAATGCAGTGAATTATATTCATTTTTGAATATTAAACCAGCCTTGCATCCCTGCATAAACCCCACTTAACCAGTTTGGTTCTTTTTATATATTGCTAAATCTATTTGCTTTTGTTTTGTAGAATTTTATGTTGATATTTATGACTTATATTAGTCTAGAGTTTTTTTTTTTTCCTGTCTGTTTAATTTTGGTATCAGGATAAACTAGTTTTATATAATAAATTGAAAAATAGTTT
This sequence comes from Sapajus apella, assembly GCF_009761245.1. Lineage (NCBI taxonomy): Eukaryota > Metazoa > Chordata > Mammalia > Primates > Cebidae > Sapajus > Sapajus apella. The sequence goes on from NW_022436963.1 coordinate 32,086,273, forward strand.
CATTTTTTATTTTCTGCAAGAGATTGTGCAGAATTTTAGAATAAATTTTTTAAACATTTGGAAGAATTCTCCCTTGAAAAAATTGGGCTTGCACTTTTTTTTTGGAGTTTTTAATTATAAATTCAATTTTCTTAATAGTTATAGGACTACTCAGATGAACTATTTTATACTGTGTTGCACTGGTTTGTGTTTTTATAGATATTGGTTCATTTCATCTAAGTGGTCCAATTTTTATATGTAGAATTGTGTGGGGTATTTATTTATTATCCTTTTGATATTTGCAATGTCTACGGTAATATCCCCTGTTTTATTCCTGATGTTGGTAATTTATTTCTTCTTTCTATCTCTTCTTTTGTTAGTCCTGCTAGAGGCTGATTAATTTTATTGATCTCTTTTAAGAATTAGCTGTCTCATTGATCTTTATTGTTTTCCTGTTTTCAGTGTCATAGATTTTGTTTTTATCTTTATTATTGCCTTCTCTCTGCTTGCTTTGTGTTTATTTTGTTCTTCTTTATCTAGGTTATTTTTTCTTTCGACATTTATATTAGATTCAGAGGACATATGTGCAGGTTTGTTATCTGGGTGTATTGCATGATGCTGAGGTTTGGGGTATAAGTAATCTCATCCCCCAAGTAATCAGAATAATACCCAAGCATTAGGTCTTCAGCCCTTTTCCTCCCTTCCTCCTCTAGTAGTCCCCAGTTTCTGTTGTTGCCATCTTTATATCCATGAGTACCCAGTGTTTGGCTCCGACTTAAAAGTGAGAATACTTGGTATTTGGTTTTATTTTCCTGTGTTAATTGTCTTAGGAAAATGACATCCAGCTGTATCCATGTTACTACGAAGGACATAATTTTGTTTGTTTTTATGGCTGCATAGCATACCATGGTATATATGTACATTTTCTTTACCAGTCCACCGCTGATGGGCACCTGGGTTGATTCCATGTCTTGGCTGTTGTGAATAGGGCTATGATGAAAATGAGACTGCATGTGTCTTCTTGGTAGAATGATTCGTTTCCCTTTGGATGTATATCCAATAATTGAACTGACAGGTTAAATAGTAGTCATGTTTTAAGTTCTTGGAGAAATCTCCAAATTGCTTTCCACAGTGGCTGACCTAACTTACATATGATTTACAATTCATATTTATTGATTTGTATATGTTGAACCAACACTGTATAAGCATTCTCTTTTCAGTCTTGCCAGCAACTGTTGTTTTTGACTTTTTAATAATAGCCATACTTACTGTTATGGGATGATAGCTCCTTGTGGTTTTGACTTGCATTTCTCTGATGATTAGAGATGTTGAATATTTCTTCATGTTTGTTGGTCACATTTATTTCTTTTGACAGGTGTCTATTCATGTCTTTCGCCAACTTTTTAATGGAGGTATTTGGTTTTCGTTGCTAGTTTAATTGTTTAACTTTCTTACAGATTCCCAATATTAGATATTTTTCAGATGCATTGTTTGTAAATATATTCTTCCATTTGGTAGGTTGTCTGTTTACTCTTTTGACAGTTTCTTTTGCTGTGCAGATGCTTTTTAGTTTAATTAGGTCTCACCTGCCAATTTTAATTTTCGTTGCAATTACTTTTGAGGACTTAGTCATACATTCATTCTCAAGGCTACTGTCCAGAATGGTGTTTCCTAGGTTTTCTTCTAGGATTCTTGCAGTTTGAGATCTTACATTTAAATTTTAATTTATCTTGAGTTAATTTTTGTATATGGTGAAAGGTAGGGGACAGTTTCATTCTTTTGCATATGTGTAGCCAGCTATCCCAACACCGTGTGTTGAACAGGGAGTCCTTTTCACACTGCTTATTTTTGTCAACTTTGTTGAAGATCAGATGGCTGTAGATGCATGACTTTATTTCTTCATTCTCTTTTCTGTTCCGTTGGTCTATGTGTCTGTTTTTGTAGCAGTACTATGCTGTTTGTTACTGTAGCCTTATAGCATAGTTTGAAGTAGGGTAATGTGACACCTGGTTTTTTATTTTTATTTTGCTGAGAATTACTTTGGCTATTTGGGCTCTTTTTCGGTTCCATATAACTTTTATAATAGTTTTTTCTAGTTCTGTGAGAAACAATATTGGTATTTGACAGGAATAGCATTGAATTTATAAACTTTGCTTTGGACAGTATCGCCATTTTAATGATATTTATTCTTCCAATCGACGAGCATGGGGTATTTTTGCATTTGTTTGTGTCATCTCTGATTACTTTTAGCAGTGTTTTGTAGTTCTTGTAGAGATTTTTCACTTCCTTGGTTAGATGTATTCCTGGTTTTCTTTTTCTATTTATCTTTTGTGGTTATGAAAATGCAAAAAAAAATGCATTCTTGATTTGGCTCTCAGCTTCAACATTATTGGTGTATAGAAATATTGCTGATTTTTGAGTTGACTTTGTATGCTGAAACTTTTCTAAAGTTTATTCTCGTGTCCAGGAGCTTTTTGTTGAAATATTGAGGCTTTTCTAGGTGTAGGGTCATATTGCCTGTGAAGAGCAATAATTAGACTTCTTTTTCTTCTTGGATGTCTCTTCTTTAACTTGCCTGATTGCTCTGGCTAGCATTTCCATTCTGTTGAATAGAAGTAATGAGGGTGGACATCATTGTCTTTTTCCAGTTCTCAAGGGGAATGCTTTTTTCCTTCCCATTCAGTATGATGCAGACTGTGGGTTTGTCACAGATGGCTGTTATTATTTTGAGATATATTCCTTTCATGCCTAATTTCTTGAGGGTTTTTGTCAGAAAGGGATATTAGATGTTGTTGAAAGTTTTTTCCATGTTTCTTGATGATTGTATGGTTTTGCTTTTAATTTTGCTTATGTAGTGAATCATATTTATTAATTTGTGTATGTAGAACTAACCTTGCATCCCATGAATCAAACCTACTTGATCGTGATTAATAACTTTTTGATATTCTGTTGAATTCAGTTTGCTGGTATTTTGTTGAGGATTTTTCTATCTATGTTTATCAGGGATATTGGCTTCTGGTTTCTTTTTCTATTGTGGTTTTTTGCCAGGTTTTGGTATCATGGTGATGTCAGTTTGTAGATTGAGTTGGAAAGGTGTCCTTTTTCCTCAATATTTTGGAATAGTTTCAGTAGAATTTATACCAGCTCTTCTTTCTAGATCTGGTAGGATTTGACTGTGAATTCATCTGATCTGGGGCTTTTTTTGGTTAATAAGTTATTTATTACTGATTCAATTTTGGAACTCAATATTGATCTACTCAGGATTTTAATTTCTTCCTTATTCATTCTTGGCAGATTGTATGTTTCCAGGAATTTATCAATTTTCTTTAGGTTTTCTAGTTTGTGGATAGAGGTATTCGTACTAGCCTCTGAGAATCTTTTGCATTTCTGGGGATTTGTTGCGATATTACCTTTTTCATTTCTGATTGTGCTTATTTAGACTATCTCCTTTTTAAATTCCCTTTATTAATCTAGCTAGTGATCTATTGATCTTGTTTATCCTTTCAAAAAACCAACTTTTTGTTTTGTTGATTTTTTGGTATAGATTTTGGGCCTGAATTTTGTTCAGTTTCACTCTGATTTTAGTTATTTCTTTCCTTCTACTAGCTTTGGGGTTAGTTTGTTTTTGTATTTCTAGTTTCTCTTGGTGCAATGTGAGACTGTTAATTTGATATTTTTCTTTTGAGATGGGTGTTTAGCACTACAAAGTTTCCTCTTAACATGGCTTTTGCTGCATTCCAGAGATGTTGGTATGCTATATTTCTATTTTCTTTTGTTTCAAGAAATTTTTAGCTTTCAATTTTATTGTTTACCCAAAAGTCATTCAGGTGCAAGTTGTTTAATTTATATGTAATTGTGTGGTTTTTGAGAGATCTTCTTGGTATTGATTTCTATGTTTATTACACTGTGGTCCAAGAGAATGGCTGATATGATTTCAGTTGTTTTGAAATTATTGAGACTTGCTTCATGTCAGAGCATGTGGTCCATCTTAGAGTATGTCCTATGTGCAAATGAGAAGAATGTATGTTCTGTGGTTGATGGGTGGAGTACTCTATAGATATCTGTTGGGTCCTGTTGGTCAAGTGTTGAGTTTAAGTCTAGAATTTCTTTGTGAGTTTTCTCCCTTGATGATCTATCTAATGCTGTCAGAAGGGTGTTGAAGTCCTCCACTATTACTACATGGCTATGTCTTTTCTAGGTCTGGAAGCACTTGTTTTATAAATTGATCCCACTCCATTCTGCTATTGAGCCTATCCATTGAGTTTTAAAAATTTTGGTTACATACGTTTACTTCTAAAATTTTCATTTTATTCTTCTTTAGATATTTTTATTTCTTTACTGAGACTTTTTATTTCTGAGACTTAAATGTACTTTTTCATTTGTTTCAAGTGTGTCTGTCATTTTTGTTGAAGCATGTTTATGATGGCTTATCAGATATTTTTCACATCTTCAATATCTCACTATTGTTATCAATTTGTTTATTTTTCTTTTCTTTTTTTTATTTTTTAAGACGTGGTTTCACCATGTTGGTCAGGCTGGTCTTGAACTCCGGACCTCAGGTGATCCGCCTGCCTTGGCCTCCAAAGTGCTTGGATTACAGGCATGAGCCACCATGCCCAGCCAATTTATTTATTTTTCATTGGTTTTGAGATCTTCTTGGTTCTTTGTTGAGGAGTCATTTTGGAATGAACCCAAATACATTGGATATTGTGTTCTGAGACTATGGATCACATTTAACCCTTGTATTTGTGCTACCTTTTTCTCACATCAATTCATCAGGTGAAAGAGAGGGGCCACCACCTTATATTTGTGAGTAGGGGTGGAATCCAAGGTTCCCACCTCTGTATTAATTGAAACCCAAAGGGTACAGTTTACTTATTACTGCCTGGTGTTGGTGGGAATCCTGAATCTCCATACCTAACAGATACAGGAATGTCTTTTTACTTCTTCCCTCATGGCTTTTGCTGATATCACAGTCAGGGTAGTTTCATTATAAATAGGCAGTTGTGAGAGTCCTGACTCTCCACTACCTCTCCTTTTACATTATGTTAATGATAAAGGACTCTTCATAACTTTTGTATGAGGGTGGAAAGCCAAGTTTCCCATGTAGTCTTCACTGACAGCATGAGAGGGTCTGAGTTACTGTTTGATAGAAATAAATTTGCCTATTCCTGACTTATTATTGCCCTCTGCTACCACTCTGGTGGATAGGTTGTATTGTCTTGTTGCTACCTGGAAAGATTTGAAGTCTAGGATATTTCTTGGTTTTTGATAGCATAGGTGGAGATGAAAGTCAAATATTTTGTGTGATCTTTGCCTGCAATAGAGTAGCTATTGTTTAAAAGTTTTCTCTCTTCCTTAGTTGCCCCTTTCCTCAATCTTTGGCTTGAGAAAAAGGAATTTTGATGTGGCTTTTTTTACTGTGACGATTGGTCTTGTTAGGTTTCTGGCTTCTTCAGCAGCAATCCAAGACATATGAAACAAAAAGATAATCTAGGGAAATCAATACCACAACATTGCTTGGGGTTTGAGTTCCTAGCGTTTGAAAGTGTCTCTCCTGTTAATGTTTGTTTTATATATAATGTCCAACCTTTTTTGTTGTACTTTCTAGGAGGAATAGGAGAAATTATATCTGTTTTATCGTCACAGAGGGCTTGTTTGACTTTTTAATGTTATATCAACATTGAAATTATGGAATAAATCTTACTTGCTCATGATGCATTGTTAACTCTCTATGTAGTTGGATTTGATTTGATAATATTTTATACAGAGAATTGACTTATAACTTTCCTTTTATGAAATAGCTTTGCCAGTTTGTGGAATCAAGTTTATACCAGTTTCATAAAACAAGTTGGATTCTTCTCTCTTTTCTTCTCTGGAAAAGTTTGTGTCAGAATGATATTTTTCTTTATTTTCAATAAAAGTTATTGGTGAAGCTCCCTGCATTGAGAATTTCCTATGGATTCAATTTTTAAAAAAGATATAAAACAATTTACATTTTCTGTCCTTATTAGTTTTGTAGGTTGTGTTTTTTCTATGCTTTTTCAATTTCTTCTGTATCTTTGAATTTGTATACATAAACTTCTTCATAATTTCCCCTTATGTTTCTTATAGTGCCTGCATGATCTCAGTTTTTTATTCTTTTATTGGTGGCTTATGTTTTCTCTCTTTTTGTTCTTGATTAGTCTATGTTTAATATTGTTTCCTCTAAGAACCAACTTATGGCTGCTTAGATTTTCTATATTTAAAATTTGTGTTCAATTTCTTTTCTTTATTAATTCTATTATTTTATTATTTTGAAATTTAGTTATTTTTATTATTTTGAGGCATATATTTTGTAAATGATTTTAGCCTATTATATTAATATTTGTATTTAAAGTTACACATATCATTGTAAGCACAGCTTTAAAAGTATCCCACAATTCTTAACATGCTTTATTTATATTATTATTCAATAATTATTAATAAATTGTTTTAAAATTATTATTTAAACTTAATAATTTTCACCTTCTAATTTACAACAAGTTATCTTCTTTGGCTCTTGGGTTATTTTAAAATTCATTATTTATTTTCCAGCCAGTTGGGATTTTCTACATGTCTTTCGGATTTCTGACTTAATTTCATTGTGGTTAGAATGTTTGTCTTAAATGATTTTATTTTTTTCCCTCACATGTGTTGATACTAGTTTTTGAACTTAGGATAATGCAAATTTTTATAATTTTTTAGGTACATGAAAAAATATGTACCTATGATACTCTTTCATCTCATCGAGAAAGATTTCTATATATGCTAATTGGCTGGTATTTATTCATATGTGTAATATCTTTTTAAATTGGTTCTAACAATTATTTAAAAATATGTGTAAAAGTTTCCTACTCTGATTATAGATCATTCCTTCTCTTTCATCTTTGTTATTTTTCCTACATATTTTTAAGGTATATTTTTTGATGCATACAAATAATATTTTAATTTTTATTTCGTTGGCTCTATCAACATGAAGTGCTCTTTGTTATCTCAAGTAATACTTTTTGCTTTATAGTCTAATTTGTTTAATTTTAATATACCTACTCCACAAATACTTAGATGAATATTTGTATGACAAATATTTTCCCATTCATTTACTTTTTGCCTTTTGTATCCTTTTGTTTAAGATATGTCTCCTCTAAGTTACACAGTATTTTAAGTTTTTGTCTATACTGACCACCATTGTCATTTTTGCCCCCTGTATTTCATCTATTTACATTTGTTGTAATATAATTAAGTGGGTTTAAGTCTATTATTTTATTATTTTTATTTTTATTTTTTTTGGTTTATATTCTTCCTTTTCTTCTATTTTGCCTTTTATGTAATAAAACTTAAAAAATGTTTTTCTCCCCCCGTTTATTAAAAATTCTTTTTATTTTGGTTGTTATCCTAGAGATCAAAACATACATTTTTAACTTAATAGATTACAAAATATGGTAATAGAAAATTCCAGCTTTTGGACTCTTTAATTCTTTTTAATTCATCTGATTCCTATCATATTTTGTCTTGTATTTTAATTCTAAGTACACTTTAGTCACCATAAGCCTTAATATTATTTAATACAACAGGGAGTCATTTAAATTTATGAACATTTTTATTCATTTAGTAATTTTTATTTTTTTATTTTTGTGCTTCTCCCTGGCATCATTTTACTTCTGCTCGAAGTATTCTCTTCAATATTTATTTTAATGAAATTCTTGTGTTGACAAATAGTTTTTGCTTGGCTGGAGACATCTTTATTTTGGCTTCATTTTTAAGAGATATTTTATAATCCATCAAATTGAATTTAAAATATGGCAGTTATTTCTCTTCAGCAAATTAAAGATGCATTTTCATTGTTTTCCAGATTTTGTCACTTCTGTTCAGCATTCTACTATCAGTCTTATTGCTGCTTCATTGAAAGTGATGTTTTCTTTTCTTTAGCTGCTTTTAAAATTTTCTCTTTGTGGCAAGTCTTTGTTCTATTCATTTCAAAGTAGATATTTTATTGTTTTGCTGTGTTGAAATATTTTTATAAATTTTCATTTAATTCTTCATAAATACTATTTTTCAAGTGATGTTCTCCATTTTGTCTTACATTTTATTAAGCCTACTAATTGAAGTTATTTGGAAGTCAATATCTGGTTTAATCTATTGTCTACTTTTTTCTCATTTTTCCTGATATGGTCCTGCTCGTGGGTAGCCTCATGACTATTGATAGATGTCAGATTTTGCATGTGAAAAGTTGAGATTATCTAAGGTTCTGTTTGATACTATTTTCTTCCAGAAAGGATTTATTCTGCTTCTGGTAGGCAGTTAAACTGGTGATATAGTGCCTAATCTAGTTTGAGATTGAATTTGTTTGAAGTGGGATTTCAGTCTTTGTTATAACTTACCTTAATCTTGTTCACTTGCACTTCTAGGGTATATCCCTTTGGGGTTACTAATTTGAAGTCTAGACCTTCATCAGACTCCTCTCTTCTTGGTTGTTCCTGAACTCTAATTTTTGTTTCTCTAGCTCTGTGAAACTGTAGAAAATCTGTCCAGCTTTCTAGCTCATTAGCCACTGTTTTCTGCTCTGCTTCCTAGGGTCTCAGCCCCGTGCCACTTACTGTTAGAAAATGCCTTAAGGGAAAATGGCACAGATCTTCTTTCTCTTTGCTTTCCTTCTCTCTGCAATGCTAAGTCCTCATGTCCAATTGCCTTGCCAGGTCTATAATACCTTGAAAATATTTACAAATAGGTATTTGTACAGAATTTCAAGTTCTTAACAGGAGAGTTGATCTGCAGTAAGCTACCCCATGAGCAACAGAAGTAGCAATCCTTTACCCTCATAAAACTTTTCTTCTTAGTTTAGCCTGAGACTTTGGTGATTCTTACTCTGAATAAATTTTCAAATTTTAATTTCCAGACTCTAGGGCAAGTGTTCATTTCTGGTCAGAAAAGCTTCAAAATTATCAATGGCCCTTTTCTGTCTCCTATGATACTTTCAGATATTTCTTCCATGGATTTCACATATGGCCCTTCATGTTAAGTTGTGAAGGAGCTCATTCTATCACTGGCGAGCTCAGAGTATTAGATAATAACATTTGAGAAATAACCAGAGTGTATTGGATGAGCAAATGATACGTATCCTAGAATTTACTTAATCAAATAAAAGTATATCCCCTTTCAAATAACTCGAAGTGCTAAATTCTTATTCTGGAACTACTACTCGAAGCTTGAAGTGGTCTGGAATATTTGGAGTCACCCTTAGAATGCATTCTTGTAAATGTGCTTAGTGGTGCAAATCTTTTTCTTTGGAGGTTGGAATTAACTTGTGGAAATAGCCTACAGTCATTCAAGCCATGATCTAGCTAATAATATTGTGAGCAAATTTTGTAAAGCTTGGAGGTACAGTCTGCTAAGAGAACTGTAAAATTTGTTTCTATTTTTAGGGTCTAATTCATAAACTTATTTTTAAATAAACTTTTACTTAGTACCTACTCTATGCCAAGCACTCTGTTAGGTACCAGGGAGAACAGTGAATGATACAAGTAATTAAAGAATTGATTATTAATTCAAGCAGTGAAAATTCAACATGTAAACTGGCTGCACATATATAATATAGACATATACACATAAACATATATGCAGCCTTATCCATACATGTTTGCATGTATATACATACAATATATATCATATGATTTGTCATATATGTCATATTCATTGCACTATCAAAATTCCAAGATATTTTTGTGTCTCTTAACAGTGTCTAGTCTGATATTTTGCATCTACTGAGGACTCGATTAGTATTGATTGACTGATTAGTATTGATGGTTTATCCATAAGTCTACACTTTTAAATAATAAACTCAAGTGTCGTAAGCTCAGAAGTTGTTTGTTTATAATATTTCTTACCAGCAGTTGGTTATTTTTCATAATCTATGAGCAAAATATTTACTTTAAATTATAAAATTTTTATGGAAATTTTGATAAAACTCTGATAGATGGAGGCCAGACATCATCAGGGAAAAGAGGCAGCTTATGATTCATAAGAAACTGCATGAATCAAAATACATGGGAATATTTAATATAATGAGTGCTGATTGACTCTGACCCTATAGAGTTCAGTTCCATTATAGCTGCTTATCTTAAGGAAAAGGTGGATTAAGACACCCACACACTCAGCACATGAGCCAGCAGGTACATTTATATTTTAACATCCTTATGTTTCTTTTTGGCAATTAAATTCATTTAAAAAAACACATTTTGCTTTTCCTTGTACTTTACTGTTAAATTCGAAACAAAAATAATAAAATAGAAATCTAAAATGATATTCCAGAAAGAGTAAATGCTTAGGGTTAGATTGTAATGAAGTATGTGCATCAGTTGGAAGCAATATTAAAAATACTGCATTCTTATTCAGTTCTATGTTTACTGTTCTAATTTAACAACTTAGTTGACATTTAATATTGAGATGTGAAGGTGTGTTTCAGAAACAGTTTCTATGGCTATTACATTAACCTGCTTCATGTGCCACCACATTTATGGAATGAGACTAACCCCCTAATTATTTTTTTTGAATACATGACCCATTTCTCTTGAATATCTCCTAAACAATGAAGAATAGGAGATAAATTTTCAAATGCTGTTATAACTTCCTGAGACCAAGTATTTGCTTCAATTTTGGCAAGTCTCACTATGGTCGGAATACAATTGGGATAAAGTTGTTTTCTACCAAAATGTAATAAGGCAGACAAAACCTTTTCGTAAAAGCCATTTGACACTTGATTTTTCAGAATGAGTGTTTGAAGCAGAATGAAATGTCATGTCAAGAGTACATTACTAGTAAAATAGTAGACGGGTTGTAAATTAAGAGAAAACCTTCGAGGAACATAGCAAATTTAAGATGGTTCAGGAATAACAGAAGAAGATGTTTCAGATATTTTTGGGGAAAGAGATGAAGCAGTCAATCTGCAAAGTTCTATCTTGCTCAAATAGACTATGATGTATCTGTCAGGATAGGCTCAGCTTGCTGCAGTAACAAATGACCCCCCATCTCAGTGGATTATGACTATAAATCTTTATTTCTGTCTTGTACTTCATATACATTGTGGTTCAGGCGTGACTGTTGGTTTCACCCTGGGTTCCAAAATAATGTAAATTCTTTACAAGTTCCTAGTCTTCATGGAAGAAGGAAGAGACCACAGTGAAGCAGGTGCTGGCTGTTAAAGCTGCTACCTAGAAGTAATACCTATAATTTCTATCACATTTTATTATCCATTGCACATAAGATAGTTTTGCCATAGTTGAAAGGGGGGTTATAATCCTCTTTTATGGAGAGGTAGTAAATATTGGTAAACAATGATACTGTACCATAATGTCAAATGATGAGGGAAAAAAAGCATTGCTGTATTTAGAAATGTTGCAAGCTTAAATATGTAAGGGAGGCCAAGGAAACTGAGAATAAGAGAAGTTGGCTGGATACTAGGATGGGAGACAAACAGAAAAAAGGAATACTACTAGTAGCCTAAGGGCAAATTGTGGCAGGCTCTGAATATGTGCCCAAGAGGATTAGACAGCAATGATATTCTGTAGAAACAAGTTTGTTTTAGGTTAGATTTCTGTAAAAGAAGAGCCCTGGGGGCTGCAAGTAATTTATTTGAAAGATGATCCGAGGAAACAGCGGTGATGGAAAGGGCAACTAAAACAATGAAGAGTAGCTATTGACAGTGAATTATTGAGCTGGTTACTGCTGTAGGCAACCCTAGCTTAACTCATTAGGGATGAAGCGAGGAGCTGTGTTATTCTAGGTCCTCCAAGAAGGAGACATCAAGATGATGTTAAACATAAAATTATTTTATTAGAGGAAATGACTTTGTGATAAAATGAAGAGGGTACAGCATCCCAGGCTGTCCCACAGTCTAAGGAAATTCCCACAAGATATTTGGAAAGTCCTAGACTTAAAATAGCTTATCGAAGAAATCCTATGACTAGGAATAGCCATACACTACTCAGTAAATAGGGGCAGTCTGTGGAAGGCAGGACTTCAAGATGAACATAGAGATGGATTTCAGACCACAGTAGCTGGGGCCCTCAGTCCTGGATGCTCCCTATAATGAAAGTCTGCATGGTACATTCCCATGGCTACTGCAGGAATGTGTAAAATTTACCTCAAAATTGTCCCTTCCAAGGAAGAGAGGGTGAAGCATTTGTCCACGAATTTACTTTCTCTATTGTTCAAGGGTTGTTCCTAGGGGTGTAATCCCCATTTTTTCACGTGCATGAGATGAACCAACTCCTTCATATTAAGAAAGAGTCCTGAGAATGAAAAGTGGATACATGTGACAGGTGCCTATGGTGTAATGCTATCAGCATACACAGGCTCCATGTATGACATCTGTACCTGGAATCCAGAGTGAGCAGACAGTTCTGATATAGGACCTGAAAAAGCATCTGCTATATGGCTTATGGAAGGTTTGTTAGTGGAATAAAAGCACAATAGAATGTACACTTTAGAATGATTTGTCTAGCTGCAGGATATAGAAAAACAGGTGGCGACAGGAAGATCATAGCCATTGTCCAGGTGATAGCTCTAGTATTATTGTGTGACCATGTAGTTGTATAGACAAGGCTTGAATTCTAATTTTGGAACAAGTTACTTAAATTTTTGAAGACTCAATTTCCTTGTCTGTAAAAAAGGGGATAAAATAATACCTACCTGATACATTTACATTCTGTGGCAAGTTATATTATTTTCTAGACTTTCTTTTGCACCTCTGTAAATGGGGATATGAATGCCAACCTAATAGCATTATTGTCAGAATTAAATGAGTTAATAGCATGTAAGATGCAATTTGTTGTCCAAAAATCTCAATTCTCCTGTTTTGCCTTTCTAACAGAACCATATTTGGGAGTGTGGGAAAAGCAGCAATTTTCTCAGTTAGAATACCTCGTATTTATGCTTCTTTCCATGTAAGAGTAGCCATTTGAAGATGTTACAGACAAGAAATTGTATGTGAATGACTAATGAATGGAACTTCTGGGAAAGCTATTGGTTAGCTGATTTATGACAAAGTTTCAGCAACAGAATCAGTTGGAACATGAGTTTTTCTTTCTGCTTTCATTTTTCTCTATGCTTCAAAGGCCAATGTTATGCCTGGATCTTGAATAGAATTCCTTTCTGGCTGAGTAGAAATGTTAAAGATGGTGGTAAAGGAAGAACCTGGTTCCTTGATGAACTAGTTGACTACCTGTATTAATTTGATTTGTACTTCCAAGTATTTTGACATGTAAATAAAGATTAAATGCATATTTGGTTCAAACTACTGTAGCTGGGTTTGTTACATGTAGCTGAATGTGATCCTGACTAAAAATAAAATAGGCAAAGTTCTTAACAAAGTGGTAGTCTATGGTATATATTGATACATGTTAGCTACTATTATTAGAGTTATGATTGTTTTCAGTAGTAAAAGATAATGATGGTTCTAATTCAGAGGTCCAGAAATGTTGGAGAGTAAGAGATGCTTAGAAATGATATATAAAGGCAGGATGCAAAACACTTGTCAACTAACTGATGGTCATAGGGAAGAGGCAGGACTCAAAGAAGCAAATGACTCAAAGGCTCCAAAATTGGAAGTCTGTAGACTTAATAATGACGTTAATAATAGTTAACATTTAAAAAATGTGCTCACTGAGTACCAGCCAAGTTCTTAGCGTTTGACCAGTGTTAATTATTGAACAGTAGTGCCACTCACAGCCCCAGGAAAGGTGTAGCAGTGCAGTGATGAGAAGGTGATCAATTCACTCTAGGATGTAGAGACTCTAACAGGACAGTCACATTTCCAGGGCAAAAGGAAATACATGCTTTCTCCTGGAAGGTGAATTGGGATGTTGGATATTTGGGGTTGGCATGACCTACTTATGGTGATAATTAAAGGAGCAGGATGAGTGAGTGCTCCAGGGAAAAGGCTGGAGAGACAGGAAACAAAAAGAGGCGGAAGAGAACGTGTTAAGCTGAAGTGTCCCAAAGTCTTGGCCTTCCCCCAAAGAAGATGCTCCATGTAGTCTTGCTGTCATATACACTTGTCCTTGAGGCCAGGATCCATGTTATCCTTCATGTAACACTGGCTATCACAAATGTTCAGGACATCAGGTATTCTACTGAAAAATGTTTGAAATCTCTCATGTCAACTCTTATTAACAATAGTCATATATAGTGAGCCTAGTTTCATTCTTATTTAAATATAATTGTTCTCAAAATATGTTTGGGAAGTCATGGGCCTTTGTAATATAATCCAAATGTCCATATGCCAAACTTTGAAAGATTGTGGGGATTATCTATCTATCTATCTGTTATCTGTCTATCATCTGTCTATACAATTTGACCTGCCTATTGAGTGAGACAGTAAGACCAACCCCTCCTCTTCCTCCTTCTCCACAGCCTACTCAACGTGAAGATAATGAGGAAGACCTTCATGATAATCCACTTCCACTTACTGAATAGTAAATATATTTTCTCTATTATTTTCTTAATATCATTTTCTTTTCTCTCGCTTATTTTATATAAAAATACAGCATATAATGCATATAACATACAAAATATGATGTGTTAATCAATTGTTTATGTGATCAGTAAGGTTTCTGGTCAACTGTAGACTATTAGTAGCTAAATTTGGGGGGAGTTAAGTTATACTTGGATTTTCAACTGTGTGGGAAATTGGTGCCCCAACCCCTGCATTGTTCAAGAGTCAATTTTGTGTGTGTGTGTGTGTGTGTGTATGTGCATGTGTAGAAAGTCCATTTTTGTAATTATTTACTTCTTAGTACAACATGGTGATTTGAGAAGGGCTTCCAGTTAACAGTGAATATACTGGTTAATTGAACTTCTGTTAATTTAAGATTGTTTTTCCTTTAATGTTTTCCTACAAAGTTGAGTATAGTGTAATACACCACATAGAAGACTATGCTATGTTTGCTACATAAACAGCTGCATCTGTTAAATTTTATAAAAAATAAGTGAAAACAATTTTATTATATCTCATTCTATATAATTTATTAATGTAATTAGAAACATACTGTGTTTGTGGTGGAGTGTTTAAGCCAGATAAAGAAAAACATTTTCAAGTCCTAGAACTACCCAAAATCCTGACAGAGACAAGAATTGTGTGTCAGCGACCTAAAGTAATTTTTCTGGCATCTGCAGCTGGCAATGGGCTAGCTGCTAACTGCAGGTGGAGATCCCTCATCAGCAAGTGTTAATAATGAGTTGGAAGAACAAGGGGAAGAAAGGATTCATTTTCACTCTTTTTGTCTCTTTGAATAAATGATTCACAGCCCTTACAGCTCCTGTGAGTTTCACCAGCAGCATTTAAAAAATATATAATTACTAAATCTAAGCAATGCAAACCATTTAAGGGTCACAGCAAAAACCGGCATAGTTTGTGGGGAATCTCTTTTATATCTCATTATGCCTACATTACTTAGAAACTTCTAAAGGGAGTTAACTCACAGTCTCCATAAGTAGCCATTCCATTTTATTATTTAAAATTTCTTATGTAGGGCTAAAATCTGCCTCTGTAAATTAATAATAGTAATAATAAGAGCAAAAACTACTGAAGCCTGCATTTGCTGAGTGCTATATTTGGTTGCAGATAACAAGATGAACTAAACAGTTTTTTAAACAGAATTAGATACTAACAAAATTCGAAAAAGCTAGCGGAATAGACTATAGATAAGGCCTTGAGAAATATCTTCTCAAACATTGTCACATAACTGGCAGTAACAGGGGAGTAAGAAGAAACTGTAGTTATTCCAGGACCACACCGTTTCTCACTACCAAAACAGACAGAAACAACACAAAACAAAGCAACACCTGCACCTGCTCTCTCTCTCAATCTGTTTAGCTCTAGTTTCCTCACTATTCTACATGTGTCATAGTCTCCAGGTTTCTTTTCTTTCTTACTGCTGTTTTTGTTATTTTGTTTTTATCTCCCTTGTGGTGAGGCGAGGAATGCTGTTTTCCGTTTGTAATGTGCAGAACCAAATACAGTCATGCGATGCATAAAGACGTTTTAGTCAACAATGGATATACCACATATATGATAGTGATCTCATAAGATTATAATGGGACTGAAAAAGTTCCTATTGCCTAATGATGACATAGACATCTTAAAGTTGTAGCACCATGCATTTCCTTTCCTGTGTTTAGATAGATTTAGATGCAAAATTCTCACCATTGTGTTACAGTTGCCTACAATATTCAGTACAGAAACAGGATGTACAGATTTATAATCTAGAAGCAATAGGCAATATTACATAGCATAGTTGTGGAGTAGTGATACAATGATAGAACCGGGAAGCAGATAAATTCTGGCAGAAAAATGTGGGTCCCTGAAGAGGGCATCACCCTTGAGCTGAAAAGCTGGAGATCATAGCCTGAGGCGAGAACGTATATCCCTGATTTCCTGTTCGAATGTTGCATTTTTCAAAACTGCCCATAGCTCCGCCCCACAACCTGTGCCTATAAAAACTCCATACACAACTATCAGAGAGAAGAAGCAGCTGAACGTCAAAGAGTATGGCTGGACATCAGAGACAAGCAGCTTGACTTCAGAGGGACAACTTGATGGTAAAACTTTGAAGAAGAATCTGCCAGACAGCCTGACTTCAGGGGAAGGCTACCTTTCCAACCCGTCCTCTTTTTAGCAAGCCTTCCCACCGAGAGCCATTTTCATTGGCAATAAAATTCCCCACATTTGACATCCTTCAATTCGTTCACGCAAGCTCATTCCTCCTGGATGCCGGACAAGAGCTCAGGTGCCATGAGTGCAGACACAAAAGGCTGTCACACTTGCCCTTTGCTCTTGCTGGCAGAAGGCAGTTGACTCATGCAAAAAGGCAGAGGGCTTACTGAGCTGTTAACACTTAAGCCATCTGTGGATGGCGGAGCTAAAAAAGTCACTGTAATACTCCTTCTGGGGCTTCAGGGGTCGTGAGTACCCGCCATGGATGTTGCCACAGGACCTGCATAGAGTTTGCTCTTGCTAGTGCCCAAAAGTGCTCACCCTAGCTCCTGCACCTGCACGCCTGCATGCTCCCCTGCAAGGGACTGAAAGATGTGGGCTGGGTAAGTAAGGCATCCCTGTCGTGAGTCCCAAGAAGGGGTCAGGGAAATATCCTGCTTCAGTAGGCAACTCCAAGTTTGCATAAGTGCACTCTGTGATGTTCTCACAATGAAGGAATCGCTTAAAATCCCGTTTCTCAGAAGGCATCCTTATTATTAAGTGACATATGACTGTAGAGGAACATTTGATGCAGCACAGAAAACTAATATTTTTTCTATGCCATACGTAGATTCTTCAATTTCCTGCCAAATTTTGACTATCGAAAAATGCATCAGAGTAAGCTTTGCAGGGAGACACAGGAGGTTAGGATAGATGAAAATAAAGGTAATCCTTGTTCTTCTTGAAATTCCTGTAAGGATTTCATCCTACTCTGATACCATTAATTTGTTACATTTTATAACATTCTGTTTAGTAAGTGGTGTTTTATTGGTTTTAATTATGAAAGAATAAAGGATCAACGAGATTAACTGGATTCTCAGAGATTACATACTCAGTGGAAAAACTGGGAATTAAAACAGAGCTCATGTTTCCCATACAACCATTCTACTTTTGTCAAGGAAAGAAGGGAATTACCAGTTTTTTCACATTAGAGAAAATGGAGATCAGCACACTTTTGTAGGCATCAGTAGTATACTTAATATTTTTGACAATTAGAACAGGTAATTTTTAACATTCCCTCTCCTTTCTTTTTTTTTTTTTTTTTTGGAGACGGAGTTTCGCTCTTGTTACCCAGGCTGGAGTGCAATGGTGCGATCTCGGCTCACCGCAACCTCCGCCTCCTGGGTTCAAACAATTCTCCTGCCTCAGCCTCCTGCGTAGCTGGGACTACACGCACGTGCCACCATGCCCAGCTACCCTCTCCTTTCTATGAGGAAGTTATTGTCAGTAATAATCTCCAGTAAAACAAATAATGATAATGACAAAAAGAAAATGCAGACAGTGAAATATTTTTGTAATTGAACTTGTACAATAAAGAGGATAAAAATATATTAAAGAAACAAAAGAAGAAGAGGTAAAAAATTGATACGTTTTAATTACATAGCATGTTTTTTAAAAGGAGGAAATCTTATGCCTCATATTCGGATCTCACGCTTGTGAATAATAACGCAATTTCAGCTTTTAAAATTTCTGCAGGTTCGTCAATGACTTTATCAAAATCAGTCTTTCATATTCGTGTTCAATAGACCATACAGTCAGATATGTCAATCTATTTTGATTCAGAATGGTTTAAAGCATTTTAAAATTAATGTGTATTTCAAAATTATTTTTACACATAAAATATGGGCACATCAATCAGAAAAGTCTTCAACATCGGGATACAATTATTAGAGAGTCATAAAAACTATACAATAAATTTCAGATTAAGAAACTAAAACTTCAAGTGCTCACATAGAATGAGAGAAAAGCAATTCAAGAACACTGTACTTTCAACGTCTATTTAAAAATGTACTGTTTAAAAGCAGAAGTGTAGAGTTTCACAGGGCTTATTGACAAAAACTGTGCCCAAAGCAGCTCAGGCCATTCCAAAGCATCATGATTGTTTTTGTAAAACAAGTGCATGCACCCAAGTCCATGTACGTTAGGGACTAATATAACTGGAAGTTCACCGATTCTCTCAATGTTGATTCTTGCCTTATTTCTTAATGAAAATGCATCTGCCTGAAACACTGGATTTGCTAGCTTCTCTTCCTGCTGATATGATCATTCAGCGAAATTTTTATTTTTTAAAGATGGAAGCAAAACTGTATGCATTATGGTGCTTGTGGGAAGGTTTTTAAAAATGGAAACAGAGTGCACTTCTCTTTTCCCTTCTTTCATTTTGCTGCCTGCACTACAGAAGCGACATATAGAGATTGAGGAGCCATCTTGGATCATGAAAAGGTGTCTTGATGCTGGATGCCAAGAACCCAGAAATGCCAGTATAATAGAGCGAAAGAATAGAAGAAGCTTGGTTCATTAATAAATGCATGGAACTGGCATATAATTCATTGACTGCTTCTACCAACAGGGAATACATACTTTTGTATTTAAGTCACTATTTTCCAGGTCTCTTGCTCACAGTCCAATAATATGAACAAGCTAATATTACCTCAAAAATACAAACCTCTTACAATGTAAAGTCTGTAAAATTATATTGTAATTATTAAGCATGCTTAGAATCTGGGTTTAGAACTTGGCCCTGCCACTAATAGCCTTATGATTCTAGACATTTATAGTGAGGGAAAATTAATAATAATAAGATTTTTGCGCACAATAAATGATATAATGCTGAATATAGCATATGGTAAGTGCTTAGTAAATACTAACCTCTTCTATTCTTTGAAGAAATATATATACTTAAGATGCAAATTACTGCTTTCATTAAATCTCCCATGCATAATCAAATAAAATCTGATGTTTGGGGATTTAAACGAACTTTCAACAAATCAAACACAAATCATCAGTCTGCATGTAGAAATGAACCTCCAACATGAATCTATATAAACATTATTAAAATCGATGCTGTAACTTCTTGCCTACGGCTAACATAGGTCCCAAGGATTTTCATAAAGCTATTCTGTAAAATTGTCTGCATTGGCCATATAAGGAACTAAGATGAGTCAACGGAGGCACTTAGGAAGCAACATTTAAAAAGGCACTCACGGTTCCACACTTGCAGGAAACTGACAGTGAGTGCTGCACTAAATTTTGTGTTCTAGGTGTCTCCCTTGCCTGATCCTATTCCTGGCCCTGGTCTAGGCACACCTAGACTGGTCGAATCACAGGCAGTAAAATGCTACCTTCTCCTACAATAAGCCATTGATTCTCTTTCTCTTATCTGATTTTCATATGCAGGAAAAATGGAAATATAAACATTTGCAGGATTAATTAACATATGAGCAACCGAGTGTGATAACTGAACCATAAATTTTTTCTCTCTGCTATATATTGCCAGAAGGGTAAGAAATGTCAGAAAATATTTAATTTCTTTCACACAACCCTTTTTTCTTTAACTGAAGCATAATTTACATACAGTAAAATGTGTAACACTTAAGCATATGACTTGAGGAGTTTTTGCCTATGTTTGTAACTAAAAATTGGAAAATAATACAAATAAGATTTCTGTTATTTTCCGGGGTGATGTAATTTTTTTTTACTTTGGTCTGGTTGGTAATTTCCTCATGCTACTTTCAAATTAATAATCATCCCAGTCACCCCAGAAGTCACCACTATTCTATTTATCTCCATAGCCTAGTTTTACCTATTCTTGAACATCACATCATGTAAATGGAATTAGACTATATGTTAAATTTACTCCTGAAATTTTTAGTACTATTGTAAATGATACTGTTATTTTAAATACATTTTTCTAATTGTTAATTCTGGTTTATAGAAGGACTCAATATTGCACTGTGACTTTGTATCCAGTGACTTTGCTATATTCATTTATTAATTCTAGTAATTTGTATTTTCTTTTTGGTCTTTCTATGCACAGAATCCCATCCTTTACAAATAAAGAGGCTTTTAATTCTTCCTATCTTTATAGTTTTTCTTTTCCTTACCTTACTG
Organism: Sapajus apella; assembly: GCF_009761245.1. Classification (NCBI taxonomy): domain Eukaryota; kingdom Metazoa; phylum Chordata; class Mammalia; order Primates; family Cebidae; genus Sapajus; species Sapajus apella. Next base: position 32,106,911 of record NW_022436963.1, read on the forward strand.
TACTAGCTAAGAGCTCCAGTCTAGTATTGATAGAAATTGTTTGAATATACGTATCTGTCTTATTACTGACATTCAAGGGTAAAATCATCAACATTTTTGATTAATTTGGATATTAGCTGTGGGTTTTCATAGATATCTATTTTTTTATTAAAGAAGTTTCCTTCTATATGTCATTTGCTGACTTTTTTTTTTAAAAAAAAGTGTTGAATTATGCATGTATTTAAAAATGCACCATTGGAAAAACATGACATAAAATTAACTGCAGGTATTTAGAATGTACTATTTGATAAATGTTGATAGACATATCAGTGAATTCATAATAACAATCAAGCTAAAATACATTTATATCACTCTCAAAAGTTTTCTTTTTCTTCTTTGTAATCCATCCTTCTCTCACCCCATCCCTAGAAACACTAATATGCTTTCTGTGACTATAGGTTAGTTTAGGTTTCTAAAATTGTTTTTGTTGTTGTTGTGAGACAGACTGGCTCTATAGCCAAGGCTGGAGTGCAAAGGCACGGCCTCAGCTCATTGCAACTTCTACCTCTTGGGTCCAAGCAATTCTTGTGCCTCAGCCTCCCAAGTAGCTGTGATTACAGGTGCATACAACCTCACCCAGCTAATGTTTTTGTTTTTTTTTTTTTTTTTGGTAGAAATGGAGTTTCACCATTTTGTTCAGGCTGGTCTTGAACTCCTGGCCTCAAGTGATCTGACTGCCTTGGCCTCCCAAAGTGTTGGGATTACAGGTGTGAGCCACTGCTCCTGGCCTCACATTGTTAACTGCATAATCATTTATTTTTATTGCTACATGTCTTTCATATGGATTTATCACAATTTGATTATATATTCATCTGTTCATTGTTATAAGTATTATTTTTCAACTTTTAGTTATGAATAAGACTGTATGAATATTTGTTTAGAAGTAATTGTTTGCATAATAAACATTTGTTATTTTTCTTGAGTAAGTACTTAGTGGTAGAATGGCTACACTCTTTAATAAATTATATGTATATATATATTTTTCTGAGAAAAGAAAATACTAGTCTCTTTTCCAAAGTAGTTGGGCCATTTTGTATTCCCACCAGAAATGAAAGAGAGTTCCAATTATGCCATAACCTCACCAACACTTTGTATGATTAACCACTTAATTTTAGATTACCTAATGGATGTGTATTAGTATCTCATTTTAGGTTTAATTGGTATTTTCTTGATGAGTGACAATGTTGAATCTTTTTATGTATTTATTGACTATTAATATCTCTCTTTTTTTTTTTTTTTGAGATGGAGTTTCACTCTTGTTACCCAGGCTGGAGTGCAATGGTGCAATCTTGGCTCAAGGCAACCTCCACGTCCTGGTTTCAGGCAATTCTCCTGCCTCAGCCTCCTGAGTAGCTGGGATTACAGGCATGCGCCACCATGCCCAGCTGATTTTTTGTATTTTTAGTAGAGACGGGGTTTCACCATGTTGACCAGGATGGTCTCGATCTCTTGACCTCGTGATCCACCCACCTCGGCCTCCCAAAGTGCTGGGATTACAGGCGTGAGCCACCGCGCCCGGCCGACTATTAATATCTCTTCCTTTCTCTTTCTGTCCCTCTGTCTCTGTGTTTCTGTCTCCTTTCAGTAAAGTGCATTTTCAAAGCTTTTGCCCACCCCTACTTTGACTTTTTTTGTTATTTGCTTACTTTTAGTTGTAAGAGTGTTATATATATATATATATATATATATATATATATATTCTGGATTTAATTATTTATCTGAGAGCTGTATTTTAAATATTTTGTCTCAATTTGTGGCTAGTCATTTTGTTTCCTAAGTGTTGTCTTTAGAAGGGAAAAATTACAAATTTTGATGGAATTCATTTCTCTATTGTTTTTTTCCTCTTAGGTTCTATACAAAAACTTTGCAAACTTTAAAGTTAAAAGACTTTCTTCTATGTTTGAATATAGAGGTTTTATAGTTTTAGATTTCACATTTAGGTCTCTCATCCATTTTCAGTTAATTCTTACATGGCAGGAGATGAAGATCTATGTTCATTATTTTCTGTATTTATATTGACATAATACAGAACAATTTGCCAGAAAATTTGTCTTTCACTGTTGAGTTGCTTTGGCACATTTGCCAAAACTTAATCAATATGTAAGCATAGATCTGTTTCTGACCTCTCTATTATTTTCCATTAATCTATATTGTCACTATAACTAAATTGTCTTGGTTACTGTAGCTTTAAAATTAAAGTCATATGAAGTTCTCCATTTTGTTCGTCTTTATGGTTTTTAAATAACATTGCTTAAATTGAGTCCCATACATATTGTAATATCATCTTTTCTGTTTCTTTAAAAATAAAGCCTGTAAGAATTTTGATTAGGATTGTATTGAATCCATGGAATAACTATAGGAGAATACCTATCTTAAAAATACTGTCTTCCTGTCCATTAACGTGGTGTAGATATTTTAAAATTTCCCTCAGCAGTGTTTTGTGGTTTTCAGTAAAGCATTTTTGGATGTCTTTTGCTAGGTTTATTCCTAAATATTTTGTGGTAATTACATTATCTAGAAATAGGGAACGTGTCTTGCTGTTAAAACTTTTTCTGTTTTCTTGCTACTTTCACGGGGACTGTTTTCTGCTTTTGTGTTCTGCCAAACATAAACAATTTGTATGTCCTATTTCTTCAGACAGACTTGTTACTCTTTGGAATTTGATTCACCTGTTTGACTTGTGACCTTAGTTTATTGTTATTATTCTTTTAGAGATGGAGTCTTGCTCTTGTTGCTCAGGCTGGAGTGCAGTGGTGCAATCTCGGCTCACTACAACTTCCACCTCCTGGGTTCAAGCGATTCTACTGCCTCAGACTCCCAAGTAGCTGGAATTGCAGGTGCCTACCACCACACCTGGCTAATTTAATTTTTTTTTTTTTTTAACCAGAGATGGGGTTTCATCATGTTGGCCAGGCTGGTCTTGAACTCCTGATTTCAGATGATCCACCCTCCTTGGCCTCCCAAAGTGCTAGGATTACATGTGTGAGCCATCACGCTAGTCCGACCTTAGTTTTTTGATGGATTATTAAAAGGTTATTTTTTAAGTTATTTAACTTTTTCTCATTATTAAAATGGAACAACATTCTCTGTTGTTTCTGCATTCAAAGAGAACTGTTTGTAAATTTTGATATGTTATATTTTCATTATTTTCAGATTGAAAGACATTATTTTTATGTCGATTTTTATTGATTTAATCAGATTTATGGAAGTCTGTCACAATTATTTGATAATTTCATATTATTTTATCATTGATTTTAGTTGAATTCTATTGTGTTGGAGATAATGCTCTGTGTGCTTACTGAGGTATCATTCGATAAGTGGAGCATCACTTGTCTATATTGGTGAAAATTTCATTTGCACATGACTAAAGTTTGTATTCTGAAGTTGTTGGCCATACTTTCCTAAAATATCAAATAAGGTAATTTGGTTAGTAGTTTTGTACATATCTTCTATGTCTTTAATAATATTTAAGTGCTGTGTTATGTCTTTTTCTCCCACCAGCTCTATCAGTTTTTGTTCCTTATATTTGAATACATGCTCTTAAATGCACACATGTTTATAATTATTGTATCTTCCTGATGAATTTATCCTCTTATTATAAAGCATACTGTTTATTTCTTATGATACTTCTTGTCTTGATGTTTACTTTGTCTGAAATTGACATAGCTCTATGCTGGATTGCTTATTAGTGTTTGCTTGGTGTGTCTTTCCTATCTGCTCACTTTTCAACTGTGTGTGTACATTATTGTTTCACCAGAGAAACAGAACTAGTAGGCTAGATGGCCAGACAAAGAGTAATTATTCAAAATATCCAAATTTTGTCTATTTAGTACAAAGTTTCTAGTATTTTGTTGGCTTGAGATCCTTTTCATGCCTTTATCTATTCAAATATTTATTAAGGGCTTATAATATAGCAGGTGCTTAGCTGCAATTTGGAAAGATACCACTACAAATGGAAACTCCCTGCCAGTAGAGTGTTTTCCAGCATAGGACATCACTTAAAAATCCGCTGGCACTTAGACTCCAGCAACCTAGTCTTTACCGAAGCACAGACACTTGGCCGAGCTGAGGGTACCACCTCCCTCCCACCTTTTCTGTGAATTCTTTCCTTTCTGAATTGAGCACCTCATGCTTGTTGCTGTGAGCAGAAAGACAATTAAGACAAAATATCCAGGTGTTATTACTCTTTCATTTTATTACTTACAGGTTATGCCAATCAAGTGAGCAGAAAATAAAAGACCTCTAAAGTTAATGTAGTACTTGTATACATATTTGCATGGAACAGCCAGATTTAAATTAGCCAGGATACAATTTAGCCGGAGGCACTTGCTCCGCTCTGAAATTGAAGACAGATTCATAAGTTTGAAATGAAAGGGAAAAATAAGTAGTCCTTTGAAAAATAAGTATAATGTTACTTCAACTTCATATTTGGGAGTAGGGTATGTAGTCATTAATTTGAGCTCTAATAAGTGTATTTAACAAGCATACTATAAGATTACATAATTACTATGTAGCCTAAGAATATTTAATAGCCACATTATACATAGCTATTATGCTTTACAGTATGGAATAGAATTCCATTTTCACTTTCAGAATTAGCATTCCTCTCATGCAAAAAAATCAAATAATTGGTTTTTTACTAATTAAACCATTGTTTCCCCTCTTTTAGTATTTGGAGCTGGAACAACTTACTTTTGCTGATCCTTACTTGCTGGTCCAGTCCCAGACCACCCGCATACTAATATCTCTGTGTTTGTATGACTGTAGAAAGCCTCAGGCTAATTTTTCTTGAATAATTCATTATCTATATTTTCAATGCCACATGTATCCTGGGAATTCTGATCATATGCATTGCTCGCTTTGATCTTGAGAGAGCTTAGGAGATTTTGAATTGCATTTTCATCATACATTAAATTTGTTGGCTGCAATATGGAATCTGTTGTCAGTAACACTTAATTTAAGGAAAGCCACAGAGAATCCTTCAGTGCTTAGCAATAGCAAGTACTTTGCACGGTCTTTGTCTTTGTTTCTAGGCCTTAGGTGGTGGGCATAGGGACATTAGATTCAAACTAAAGCAAACTTTTTAAATGAATTGTTAAAATTCCATTTGACAAATACTTTTTTCATCTCTGCTCTTATGAAGTATATATTTTAGTAGAATGGGGCAAAATAATAAACAACACTTTTATAATTATAAATGATCTAAAGACAAAGAAAAAACAGGTAATTACACAGACTGTGTAAGACTAGTAGCTACGAAATTTGGGGAACCCAGGGAAAAATGAAAATGTGGGGCTGTTTTATAAGAAATAAGAATCTTGGCATGGCAGCAACAGAAGTGAAACCAGCCCTGTTAGCATGATGGGAAAGAGTGGGCAGGCACTTTATTAAGGGTGTTCTACATATTTCGGTAAACTTCAGAAGTTAAAATGATAAGGAAGAGTCATTCTGATGGCCCTAACCTGCTTGAGGAACAGAAAGTCCTGGGGAGCTGAAGCATCTAGTCCAAGCTCTATAAGATGAAGCCCTGGAGAGAAACTGGGGCTCTGTAAGGCCTGTTAAGTCATATCAGGGAGTTAGAATTTGGCAAGCAAGCAAGCCTTGTAAAGTGCTTCATGGATGGAAACTTCTCTGTGTCTATTCATTCTTCTGGGCTGCCTGGTGGCTAATTAAATTAAAAATGTGATAAGTTGTTCTCTCCTTTCTTCTGTGTCTCCCTCCCTTCTTTCTTTTCTATTTATATAATATGACAAAGTCATAAGTAATTTAGGATAATTTACTGAATTGTTTGATTTTATGAAAGATTGATCCCAACCATCGGACTAAATACATGTACTGATTTTAGTGAAACAGACAAACCACTATATCCCCCCAAAACAATGAAAAGTAATAAGAAAAGAGTCTCTCTCTATATATATATATACACACACACTATATATTTATATATAGTGTATAATATAGGTCATATTATACACTATGTATAGGTTATACTATATATATATAGTGTATAACACTATATATATATAGTATATAACCTTATACACTATATACATATATATACACTATATATAACCTATATTATATACTGTATATATATAGTGTGTATATATATATACACTATATATATACAGTGTATAATAGTGTATAACCTATAACCACACACACATACACACATACACACCATATATATACACACTATATATATATACACACACATACACACATATATATACTTTATATATATAATAACCTATAACCACACACACACACATACACACTATATATATACACACTATATATATACACTATATATATATACACACACACATACTCACACACATTATATATACACTTTATATAACCTATAACCACACACACACGCATACACACTATATATATACACACACACACTATATATATATATATATATATATATATATATACACACACACACATACACACACATTATATATACATTTTATATGTATAATACACACACACACACACACACGCGCGTCATTCCTCACTGTCCATGGGGAATTGATCCCAGGACTCCCTTCCCGCCAGAGAAACCAAATTCCCTGTTGTTCAAGTTCCTGATATAAAATGGCGTAGCATTTGTATATAACCTATGCACATCTGTCCATGTATTTTAAGTCATCTCCAATTACTTATAATACTCAATACAATGTAAATGCTATGTAAATAATTATACTGTGTTTTTATTCATATTATTTTTTATTGATGTATTGCCGTTTTTGTGTTTTTCCCCCAAATATTTCTGATAGAAATAGATCTGAGCTTGGTTGAATCTGTGAATCAGAACCTGCAGATAGGAAGGGCCAACTTTACACACATGTATAGGTATACATATGGTATATATATCCATATTACATTATATTATAATATATGTACTTCCATATAACATGGAAACATATTACATTTGGTATAATCTTGAACTCAGAATGAATGGGGTATGTATCGTATTAGTCAGGGTTCTCCAGCGGGACAGAACCAATAGTATACATGTGTATATAAAAGGGAATTTACTAGGGAGAACTGGCTCATGCAATTACAAGGCAGAGTCCCATGTTAGGCCATCTGCAAGTTGAAGAAAGAGGTAAGCTGGTAGTGGCTCAGTTTAAGTCAGAAAGCCTCCAAACCAGGAAAGCTGACAGTCTATAGCCTTCTATTTGTGGCTCAAGGTCTGAGAGCCCCTGGGAAGTCACTGGTACAACTCCCTGAGTCCAAAGGCAGAAGAACCACCTGGTGTGTGTGTGTGGTTATAGGTTATACACTATTATACACTGTGTGTGTATATATATATATATATAGTGTGTATATACAACCACCTGGAGGTCCAAGAGCAGGAGGAGCAGAAGCACAAGAAGAAAGAGCCAGAAGACTGAGGAAGCAAAACTTATCCCACTTTCTTCTGCCTGCTTTGTCCTAGCCACACTGCCAGCCCATTGTATGGTGCCAAGCCACATTGAGGGTGTGTCATCCTCTAGCAGTCCACCGACTCAAATGTTAGTCTCCTTTGTTAACACCCTCACAGACACATCCAGAAACAATACTTCTCCAGCGATCTAGGCATCCCTCAGTCTAATCAAGTTGTCATCTAATATAGTAACCATCACAGGGGGTGATATAGTTTGGATATTTGCCCCACCCAAACATCATGTTGAAATGTAATCCCCAGTTTGGGAGCTGAGAACCTGGTGGGAGAATTTTGGATCATAGGAGCAGGTCCCTCATGAATGTCTTGTGCCATCCTTTTGGTGATAAGCGAGCTATTGCTCTTGAGCTCACAAGAGATCTGGTCATTGAAAACTGTATGACGCCTCGCCCCTGCCTTGCTCCAGCTTTCGCCTTGTGATAGGCCTCCTCCTCCTTCGTCTTCCACCATGATTATAAGCTTTTTGAGACCTCAGAAGCTGGGACCAGAGTTATGCTTCCTGTATAGCATGCAGAACCATGAGCCAATTAAACCTATTTCTTAAATAAATTACCCAGTCTCAGCAACTTCTTTATAGCAATGCAAGAACGACCTAATGTAGAAGGAGAGCGCCAGTAGTCTTCCACTTGGAAAACTTGTGGGATTATTGTTCCATTAGAGATATAAATAAGAATGGATTGCTATAAACTAGAAATAAATTGTATTATTATCTTTTTATAGATTTTGTATGCCTTCATTGGCCATCAACATAGATAAAATTAGATGGCCAAATAACTTCTATACATTTAGCCAAAATGATTTAGAATTTATTTCTAAATTATTAAATGAATAAATAATGAATAATTATTCATTAATTAATTATTCATTATTTGTTCATTTATTCAATATCTACTTATTAATTACCTTCAATGGGCTAGAAATTTGGCAGATTCTATGGTTGCTAAAGGCTGTTTTCTAATATGGTTGAAAAGAAAACCATATCACATTAAAAATGAAAGATCACTGTTAACAAGACAGAAAACCATACCATTTAAAAACCGTAAAACCATACATTTAAAAATGAGAGATCATTGTTAACAAGACAAAAAATGACCTTATACACATTTTTAAATCCAGGTTGATCATACAGTAGATCAGTTTGATGTCTGCAATAATGTGAGTAATAAGGGATTTCTATTTGTCCCCTATTGTATTTTTGGATTTTCAAAAAATTATAATATGTCCAGCTAAAGAGCATTTAAGAATAGACCAAATGTTATATAGTTCATTGAAATTTTTCATTTTAAATAACTTAATGCTTTAGAAAGAATCTCTTGTTCAGGACTAGTGTAAAGACAGAAATGTTACTTCTACTTGTCAATTTCTTGTCACAGATAAATGTGGTGAAGTCACTAACTCCCCTGTTTCCAGCCTAAGGATGGTGGGACTCTTCTTCACAGCAGAGAATGAAATTCTGAAGGTGTGATCGCTAGTTGTTGCCTTTTCTTTGTCTGATTTAATTTTTGGTAGCTCTAAATATCAGCATTATTTTCTCTCTTTTTGAGTGTTCCTACTAGAACTTCTTTGTTAAGTGGGGACTAGCAGGGAGGAGACAGCAGCTCTTCACTTGCTCTGGTATGTTTTCAGATTTTGAGAATCTACACTGAATGATGACATTGGAAAGCTAAGTATGTTTGTGATGTTATCTAGTCTGTATGTGATGTTATCTACTCCATATGTGACTAATGATTTTGTTTATGTAACAGCGATCCCTTTTTTTACTCATATGATTGGCAAATTCTGGAACAAGCTGCAGTCTTATTCTGTTAAACACAACCCTACGACTGAATCCCAAATTTATGTAGCCATTCAAATGTGGTCTATGCTACTGTTATACTAAGGACTCCTAGGAAATTATAAGGCCAAAGCCCATTTCTCATTTGAATCCAAAAATATCAGAACAGTTGATAGAAGAAGAAAAAAATTACTAATAAAAGATTCATTGTACTAATATATTTTGACATGGTAGGTATTCAGAGGGTTAGAATAAATGGCCACTTAATATGAGTAATTCAGCATGAAGAAAAGTTTATTATCTCCTACGCTATCAGTCAATCAACTCTGGTAATAACTGCCTCTCCTTATTAGCACATGTAATAGTTCCTTAGCAAAATTAATAATTCCGATAAAACACATAACGTATGGAGATTTGGAGGAGAATACTTATTTTCCTGCTAATGTATCATTCATATAAATATTGCTTTTTGTTTATGTAAACTTTACAGTAATTGGGGCATGGAGTAAAGGAGCATATGATCACTGCACTTGCCATAAGGCTCACAGCGGGCGCTACATCCTTTATGTGAGTCTCCATGGAGGTGCCACCCACACAGCATTCTCAGAAATGACCTAGGTTATAGTTTAGGCTGCTTAACTGTGTGATTTCAATAAATCACCCAAGCCCTCTGAGATTTAGCTTCCTTTTGCCTATAAAATAAAAAATAATAACCTGTAAAAAAAATTTGCTATGATGCAATGAGCCATCCAAATGACAGGCCCAGCCCTGTGGTTTCTCCTCTTGTCAATACATCTTATGGATCAAGAGGCAATTAGTGCACATATTTTTGGCGATAGGCAATTATATTTGGAGGAGCCCTACTACTGTTTTTCAAGTGCTTTCCTTTTTGTTCAATTAATTTCTACCTCAAATCTTTGATATATGTTCTTAACTTGAAAATGCAAATGATCTAATTATATCTTTACACACAAACCCAAATATCTTTAAACACATAGATCACACGTAGATGCTGAAAGAGTCAGGTAGGGGTGTGTGTGTGTGTGTGTGTGTGTGTGTATTTAATGGGCACTTGCTAAAACTAGTTTAAGGGCTAGATTATAAACTACCTAATAGTAGCAACTGTATTTTATTTATCTCTCAATTCCCCAGCACCAAGCACAGGGGTGAAAGCGTGTAAAGTGGTCAGGATGTTTGATGTAAAGTAGGAATTGTGAGCAACTCCAAAGGTAGAAAATATCCCTGAGGAGTTTGTATAAAATCAATGCCAACTGTAGGTGTCTTTGAAGACAGAAATTGTGCTTCTCACTCTCCATATTACTTTTTCTTTCTTTCTTTTTTTTTTTTTTTTTTTTGAGGTGGGGTCTTTCTCTGTCACCCAGGGGGGAGTGTAGTGATGGAGTCTCAACTCACTGAAACCTCTGTCTCCAGGGTTCAAGTGATTCTCTTGCTTCAGTTTCCCGAGTAGCTGGGACTACAGGCACCTGCCACTATGCCCAGCTGTTTTGTTTTGTTTTAGTATTTTTAGTAGAGATGGGATTTCACCATGTTGGCCAGGCTAGTCTTGATCTCCTGGCTTCAGGTGATCTGCCCGCCTTGGCCTCCCAAAGTGCTGAGATTACAGGTGTGAGCCACCTCGCCCAGCCTCCGTGTTACCTCCTACAAGGCATTCCAACTGGGTTGAGGGATCAGGAAAAGAGAGAGAGTTTATATCATAGTAAATGTTATTGTTTCACTAAATAAGAGATTCAGAAACTTTTATACTTTCGCTTAGTTATTAAAGCATCTTGAATTGAAATTGACTTTTCTCTTTCCTATTTTAATATGTATTTTTCACATAAGAAAGTCTATTTTAAAGTCATTTCCAAATTTCCTAACACAATCTGGAATCTCTTTTGGAGATGTGGCATTCACAGAAGAATAAAGTAGATTGAGTAAATGCTAAATGAGTGTATTAAAAAAAACAGTTTACCTTAAAGGCACTTAGATGTCACTACCATTTTGAAATAATCATCACTTAGAATTATAACTTACTTGTTTTGCAAGTCAGGTTAATAAATGCACACAATTTGAATCACAAATGAGACTTGTTTCATTTAAAGTGTGGGGATGACGTGGAAATGCAGTGTCTGCTAACTAGTTCCTATTTTCATAAAGATTTTAAAATAACAAATATAGTAACAGAAACTAGGTATCATTTACCAAGTATATTGAAATGTTTTTTTTTTTTAGTGGTCTCCTAGGACTCTTAAAGAACACGGGCAGCTTCCTGGAAACATGTTATAAAAGACCTAAATTGTTCCCAGAATGCTGGAGATTTTCTAAACTCTGTATGATCTTTAACAGTGGTTCATCATTCTTGTTGTACATTAGAGTTATCTGGGGGGTTTTACAAAAATATTGATGTTGGGGTATATGTGGAACAATCAAATCATAATCTTTGGTGAGGGGAGAGGTTGTAGGGAGTGAGCATCAGTGTGGTAGAAGCTTCCAGGTTAATGTGTAGCCATTGTTGAAAATCATTGACATAGCTAGAACAAGAATGGCCAGTTTATGGTGCTGAGACTACAATTTCTGCTATTCCTAGACAACAGATACTGTTGATATATCTAAACATGTATTCCTACTGAAACTATATCCCATCTCAGAAAATTGTTCAATAGTTTTCTCTCTGTAACTACTATGAACCAATCAGTATTTCTATCTCTGAGAAATTTGTGGTAATTTCTGAGTTCACAGATATTCAATAAGTATTTATGGATTGATCAGGCTGTCCCCAATAACCCACCAGCAGATTCCTAGATACTTGATTTGTTATTTACCTAGGTTGGCCCAGTGTTTGTGAGCAGAAGAATAAGGCATTTCTTTCTTGATTCAAATGTTCATAGAGCAATTCGTGACTGTGACGTTTAGTTTAAAATAATCTCTGACACAAACTGAAATCCTATTCTGTGATTTTATTTGATATCATTAAAAATCTGTAACATAACTGAAATCTGCATTTTTATCAAATAGGCAGCCATTATAATATTTAATGTTAATGTGTTAAAAGGTATAGTTCACTGAAAGAGACTTTGAGTTAAACAGGGGCATTGCTTCCACCTAACAATTTATCCTTAAGGACTATGAAACTCACCAAAAGCACATGCCATTGAACATCCAGAGCTCTGTATCTCCTGCCAGTGGATGAATATAGGACTTCAAAGGCACAAAAAGTAAAGAAGCAGTGCCTTCCAGTCTTCATCCTTTGAAGAGTAGCCTGTATACATTTGCTCCTCCTTTTGCTTAAAAATCTTTATCCTCAACGTTTAGAAAGTATACTTTCTCATTTGCAAAATAACAAATACAATTCCTAATTGCCTCTCCTGTGCTATCACACTCTGTGCTTCTTGAATATTTTCTATCTCAGTTATTCTGTGAGTTACCTTAGTTGTCTACAAGTAGAAAGGAAATTTGAAAAAATTCTCATTAATGCTTGGAAGAAAGCGTCCACCAGCGTCCTCTTGATTGGCAGCCTTTATCAGAAGATGCCATCCAGACTCTTGTATGTTTCCTTTTCTGTGCAGAGAGGCTTTGGGGAAGCCCACAAGACTTTGACATAGAAGAACAATTTGCCTGTAACAAGGTGTTTAATCTGCTTTATATACCCAGTGGCATTCTTGAGATACTCTTCATCAGAAATCCAAATTCTGGAGCCACCTGTTTCTTCGAGACACACAAATCTATTAAACTTGCCATAATTCATTTCAAAATGACAAATATAAAGGAAGCAAACATACCACATACTTAAATGGTCTATTAAGTTAGTAGATGTTGAGGCAAACTTCAAATTTATTGTGGCACTCCTGTTTTGGAATTATAAGAAGCTGTCGCTAAAGGGATTTTTTTAAATGGTTATTTATTTTACCTTTCTAGCTTTATTAAGGCATAATTGATAAATATAAACTGTATATATTTAAGGTGTACAATGGGGTGATTTGATATATTTGTACATGGTGAAATTATTACCACAGTGAATATAACATCTCCATAACTGCACACAGTTGCCATTTGTGTACCTGTGTGTGATGAAAACGCTTACATTTACTCTCAGCAAATTTTAAGTATGCAATCAGTATTTCTAACTATAGTCACCATTAGATTATACTTAGATTCCCATAACTTATTCATCTTTTAACTCTTGTACCCTGTGACCAACATCTCCCATTTCTCCTAACCTCCAGTTCCTGGCAACCTCCATTCTATTTTCTGCTTTTGTGAGTTTGACTTTTTAAAATTTGAAAATGTCATCTCATCATAAATGAGATGAGACAGTATTTATTCTTCTGTATACTGATTTTTTTTTTTTTACTGAATATAACATCCTCTGCTTCATTACGTTGCTGCAAATAGCAGGATTTTCTTCTTTTTAAATTCCTTTACTCATCTTTCCCTTTCCTTCCCTTCCCTTCCTTTCCCCTTGTCTTTTCTTTTCTCTTTTCATTTCTTTTTGATGTGGCGTCTCACTCTGTCACCCAGGCTGGAGTGCAGTGGCACGCTCTTAGTTCACAGCAACCTCTGCCTGCCAGGTTCAAGCCTCAGCCGAGGCCGGCCTCAGTCTCCCGAGTAGCTGGGATTACTGGCACCTGCCACCATGCCTGGCTAATTTTTTTGTATTTTTGTCTGATCATCTCCCTCCTCCCACCTTCCACCCTTGGATAGGCTCCAATGTCTGTTGTTTCCCTCTGTGTCCCTGTGTTCTCATTTAGCTCCACTTAAAAGTGAGAGCATGCAAGTATTTGGTTTTCTGTTCCTGTGTTAGTTTGCTTATGACAATGGCTTCCAGCTTCATCCATGTTACTGTAAAGGATGTGATATTTTTCTTTTTTATGGCTGCATAGTATTCCATGGTGCATATGTGCCACCTTTTCTTTATCTAGCCTACCATTGATGGGCATTTAGGTTGATTCCATTTCTTTGCTGTTGTGAATAGTGCTGCAGTGAACATACATGTGCATAGGTCTTTATCATAGAAGGATTTACATTCCTTTGAGTATATACCCAATAATGAGATTGCTGGGTCAAATGGTAATTCTTTCCCAGGCTCTTTGAGGAATTGCCACACTGCTCTCTACAATGACTGAACTAATTTACAGTCCCATCAGCAGTGTATAAGCATTCCTCTTCTCCACAATCTCACCAGCATCTGCTATTTTTTGTCTTTTTCATGATAGCCATTCTGATTGATGTGAGATTGTATTCCATTGTCATTTTGATTTGCATTTCTCTAATGATGAATGATGTTGAACATTTCTTCTATGCTTGTTGGCCACATGTATGTCTTCTTTTAGAAATATCTGTTCATGTCACTTGCCTACTTTTGAATGGGGTTGTTTTTCTCCTTGTAAATTTAACTTATTTATAGATTCTGAATATTAGACCATTGTCAGATGCATAGTTTGCAAATATTTTCTCCCATTTTCTAGGATTTGTGTTTAATCTGTTGAGTGTGTGTGTGTGTGTGTGTGCGTGTGTATGTGAAGAAGCTCTTTAGTTTAAGTAGGTCCCATTTGTCAGTTTGTTGTTGTTGTTGCAATTACTTTTGGCATCTGTATTATGAAATTTTGACAGGTCCTATGTCCAGGTCCTATGGTATTTCCCAGGTTATCTTCCATTATTTTTATAGTTTTACGTTTTACATTTAAGTCTTTCTTTAATCTGAGTTGATTTTTATATATGGTATAAAGAAGGGGTCCAGTTTCAATCTTATGCATATGGCTAGCCAGTTATCCTAGCATCACTTATTGAATAGGGAGTCCTTTCTCCATTGCTTGTTTTTGTAGGCTTTGTGAAGGATCAGATGTTTGTAGGTGTGTGGCATTATCTCTGGACTTCCTATTCTGTTCAATTGGTCTGTGTTAGTTTTTGTATTGGTACCATGCTCTTTTGATTACTGTAGCCTTTAATATAGTTTGAAGTCAGGTAAGGTGAGGCCTCCATCTTTCTTCTTTTTGCTTAGAATTGCCTTATCTATGGAGGCTCTTTTTCAGTTCCATGTGAATTTTAAGATAGATTTTTTTTCTAATTCTGTGAATAATATTATTGGTAGTTTGGTAGAAATAGCATTGAATGTGTAAATTGCTTTGGGAAGTGTGACTATTTTAATGATATTGAGAGAAGAAAAGAGAAAAGGAAAGAAAAAAAGAGAAAGAAAGAAGGAAGGAAGGAAAGAAAGGAAGGAAGGAAAAGAAAGAGAGATAAAGAAGGAAAGAAAGAAAAGGAAAGAGGGGGGAGGGAAAGAGTGAAAGATAAAAGGGGGTGACTTGATATAGGAAAAAAAGTACTTGTCATTTTTTGTGTGTGTGATGAGAATGTCATGGTAAAATCATTGTCATGGAAAGAAATTCTCTGCAGGTTGCTAGGCAAGATTTCATCCAAAGAAGATTTTAACAGTTTATTAAGTTTCTACACAAACTTGCTTCTCCCTGGGCTTCTATTGATCACAAACTGAAATGTTTTGGCCAAATGCCATCTAAAACTGTAATTATTGTATAGGTCCTGGTCTTTCCTTACTTGCTTTCACTAAACCATTGTTTCCAACTTCAGTGATTTACATACCACTACCACAGCTATTACTGGTTCTGCATACTATCTCTACTAAAGGTAATATTGTTTTTTAAACTGACTCATTTTGGGGGTTTATCTGGATTTATTTTAAAATTAAGCTGTAGTAATACATATAGATTGTTGTTACATATTTTTCTAATCTATTATTAAAATTAAATATCCCAATATTCTACATAAAAATAGGTGTATCACTGGGGATAAAAAATAGCACCCTTTGAGAATTAATGAAATATAGCAAAGAACTCCATTTATTCCTCTTTCACTTTGTTAAGTCATTTGATATTAAAAACAATTACATGGAGCAGATCATTCTTTGTCTATATGGGTAAAATGGATCAGAATGTAGCACATGCTATGGAATTTGATCAAGTAAATCAGAAAAAAACATGTAATAAACACTTTACCTAGTGAGTTCATAAAGATTATTTAAATATTTGAGCAGCAAACCTAAGTGGCTTTTTTTTTCATCCATGCTATTATGCTCCATAATTTTTCTGTCCTTTTTAACCTCAGTATGCCCAGATGGAGGAAAGCCTGAATTTAACTTTGTAAGAACAAGCTAGTATCTTCAGTCCCTAGGACATCACTTGTTCCCTTATAATTTGCTTTCTGGAGCTGAATCTAGGGTATGCCTAGATAAGACTGAACAAGGAGTGTGGCATTTGATGCACTGCCATCTTCCACACAGTCAACATTTTAATATGTATACAACTTTGTTAATCAGGGCAGTATCCCACCCTGGATATCAGATGGCAGATTCTTACATTCTTCACTAATTAATTATTTTTGAGGATGAGCTCATTTTAAATGAAGATTAAGTGTCACATGGTCACTTTTTTCTTGAAGAGTAATACGCTATAAAAAATAGAAGTCCCAATATTTTAAAGCATTTAGAAAATCTCTTTTACTCACTCCCTTCATTTGAATACTTGCCTAAGAAACAAAAATGGAATTTTCTTAGTGGTGTTGTGCTCCTTTAAAGAAAATCTGATATAGAAAATTTAGAACTTACAAATTCATAAATATAAATGATTGCATTGCCAAGATTCACTCTGAAAATCTGCTTATAGCAATTCCCCTCCCCATTCGTTCATATAATCCTCTTCAGGAATGGATAAATTGCATTTATCCATTGTATATTGTAGCTGGAGTTTATTACTCTTTAAGTTTTGGCAAATGTATTAAGCAAATGTTTACTAATACGTTTTAACCAATACTGGATGGCTAACCGTTGATTTGATTTGAATTGAACTTACATTTTTCTTTCCTTTTTTCCAGATACATACATTGGAAATTTGTAGTCAAAAATTTTTTTACTGTTTTTAAGTTTTACATGTAAATATCCCAAACGTCAAGGAAATAGTAATTTTCTTCTTGAAATAAGTATTTTGACTCTGAATTTCATTTTAGCTTCCTGTCTATTTCCAATCAATACATTCTAGGGAGTCTATTCATAGGAAAACCTGATATATCACATTTCCTGACTTCACTATGCACAGACTGTACTTCTTCTCTATGTGTTACTGTTTGTTAATTATTATTATTCTTACACATCACTCTTTAGTAATTTCTAATCTCTCTCTAATAGGACCCAGTGACTGTCTTGATCTCTCAGCAGGAAGAGACTCTCTCAAATAGGTGTATATATGGAGAAAGAGAGAATAAGGAAGATGAGATAGGATCAGTCACCAGCAAGTTGGCTTGGTTTTCTGAATGGAGTGTGCTAGCATGCTATGGATTCCAAGGAATTTGCCAAATCCATGCAGGAAAATTTGCTCATCCCCCCCCCCCCCCCCCCCCACTCCCCCACCACCTCCACACCTGAATGAGGCATACTGACAAAGCACATTGACTTGCTGTGGAGACAAGATCTGGGAAAACTCCTCTGAAAGAAAGCATTTTGGGAGTCCAGAAGGTGGAGAAGGTCATCAGTCATGTGATGAGACAAGAGGAAGGGTATAAGCTGGTTAGAAATTAAGAATAGGGTGAGGAAAGAAGGAAAGCAAGATTCAGACCACACAAGGACCTCAGAGGTCATAGAAATGAGTTCAGATTTTAAACAAAATGTGTAAAAATAAAATTTGGCAAGAGTGGAGGCACTGAGAAAGGACAGAGCCAAGTACTCCTGAGTTAATATTGAAGTTCAAAGGAACGGAAGGGTGTGAGATTTTTTTGGCGGATTTGTTTGATGAATTAGGTATGTGGAGTTACAGAAAGGGATGAGAAAAGACTCACTCTTTGATTATTGTTCCTAATCTCTATCCCTCCCTACAGGAGACTTAGAGGAAGAGAGATGGATCAAAAGTCTTGGTCCAGGAATTAGCTTTGCAACATCTAGAGAGGCGAGCAGCTGCAGGAGTACAATTTGTTGATGGAGTTGACACCATCCGATGAGTATAGACCCGTGACCTTTAAATACAATTTCATCATTTATTTAAAAAATGCTTTCTTGAATGACTGAGCTTACTTATAGTAAAAAAGTAAACTATCATCAAAAGGATATCGGTCATTGGGTTGGCTCTGTCATTGGTAAGTGTGAGGTTTGGTGACAGCATCAGCACAGGCTGTTGTGTCTCAGATCTGAAGGATAAAGTAACTCATGTTGCTTATGAGTTACCCATGTCACAGTACACCAGCCGAGGTTACCGTGCACACTCCCAAAGTCACTGAGAGGACTAATACAAATACTTATTCCTTCTCTTTCAGATCTTGGCTGCCTACAGTTATTTTTCCCTTGCTTCAATCACATACAGCACACCCACTCAGAGCAATTAATTATCTTGGCTCCTTTGAAATTGCTCTCCAATCAAGTAAATATAAAAAGATAGAGTGTTACAAAAAAATAATTCCTATCGGGTCCTCTCATTAGCCAGCAATTGCATAAACAGAATATGATTTGATCTTTGGACCTGAATTTAGCAGACATGGAGTCATGCTGTCTCTAAGCTATTCTGATTAAAGTCCTGTTCTTTTTCTGGGATTTTGTGATGTCATATAATAATCTTCTAACCGACTGTTTCCTTGGCAAATCGTACCACAGCCATTGTGTGGCCCAGACGCATGATTCTACTTAAAGTTTTTAAACGTGTTCACCTCCAAGGTTATGTGACCTTGTAGATTCATTTGATTCTCAGGAACATTGCAAAATTCCACAGAAATAATTTCATTAATGTTTAAAGCATTATAGTATTTTGAAGTTAGTGATGGGTAATAGAGAGAAGAATAAAACTTTGCTTGTAATAGAACAAATAGATAGAAATATAGGTGTTGTTCTTCATAAATTTAGTGTTGGATTTCACTATACTGACAGCATTTTCCTCCCAAGACTGATAAAAATATGAAGCATTTTCTATGCCTGAGAAATAATAACAAAAAGGGAGACAGTCAGAATGAACTGGATATTAATTCTAGTATTAGTAATAATACTGCCATTAATATTTAGCATTTAATAATTTATAGTGCCTTTTACCTTTATATTAATGAAACTCAAGTAACTTGCCTTAGATCACATAGCTTGGGAATCTGGAATCAGGATTCGAACAGAATTTTAAACTCTGTACTTTTCTCAATATAGCATCTGATTTCCCAAGTTAGCTCTGATAGTCAATAAACAATTAGAAAAGTTGTCTCCATCATATTTTGCCATCAGTTCTTTCTTCCTGTGATCACTGTTACCCTAACTATTGCCTTAGATTGAAAAAAGGTTAGGAATAAACTTGTTTCCAAGTTTGATCCTGAGTTGTCCAGTTGCCAAAGCTGAGGCCTGAGGTGGGTGCAGAAAAATCCTAACCCTGTTGCTGCTATAATCATAATCCCAACTGTAGAACTGGGATCAGACCCAGTGGACTTGTAGTAGGATCTTGAACAGCATGTTAGAGCTGGGGTTGTGCGCAGAAGCCAACAAACCTGATCTCATCAAAGTAGACATGGCTGTAATTTGCTTTGCAAATAACAAATAATAGAATAAAACAATTCTTCAAGGAAAGTGGAATTGATTAGATCACATTTTGAGGCTGAAGTGGGCAGATCACGAGGTCAGGACTTCAAGACCAGCCTAGCCAATATGGTGAAACCCCATCTCTACTAAAAACACAAAAATTAGCCAGGTGTGGTGGTGCACACCTGTAGTCCTAGCTACTTGGGAGGCTGAGGCAGGAGAATCACTTGAACCTGGGAGGCGGAGGTTGCAGTGAGCTGAAATTGTACCACTGTACTCCAGCAAGGGCCACAGAGTGAGACACTGTCTAAAAAAAAAAAAGTATCCGCAGGGGCAGATTTCAATCTAGTTGGATTCAAAGGCTCAAATGGTGTGATTAGTATTCAGTATCTTTCTCTCTCTCATATGTTTTCCTTAGTTCTCTGGTAGCTCCAGTTTTACATCTTCCAACATCAAATTAAACATTTACTCTAGAAAACAGAACTATTAGCTTTGATTTGAACTACTTGGGTTAAATGCTGACCCTACAACTAATTACTGATTTGCATATCTGTCAGCCATCTTGCCTCCACCCAAACCACAAGGAAAGAGAGGGAATAAGAAGTGGATTCCTAATAAGCACAAAGGACTCATTTCTTTCAAGAAAGACATCTGGATGTTTTGAGAAGCAGCCCTGGAATCTGCATATGGCCAAGGAGAAGTGAAGAGGGATCAGGAACTAGTGTCCAAATTAGAGCTGTAACATTCACACTAGTTTTCTCTCCCCAACACCTCACGGCTTCTATGAAGAATATTACAAGGTTGGAGGTCCCCAAATCATCACCTAGTTGGCCTTTTCTGATTTTCATTGGGATACAGAAAATGAATGAAAATTGATGGTCTACAGGACAGGCTATGTGGTAAAGCAGAGGTATCTAATCTTTTGGCTTCCCTGGGCCACAGTAGAAGAAGAAGGATTGCCTTGGGCCACACATAAAATACACTAACAATAGCTGATGAGCTAAATAATAAAAATGTTTTAAGAAAGTTTACAAATCTGTGTTGAGCTGCATTCAAAGCCACAGCGGGCTGCATGTACCCGCAGGTTAGCTAAGTTTGTGGTAAAGAATTATGGATAAAGTATGAATTGTGTAAAGTTGTAAATACGCTTGAACTAGACTTAACTCACAAAGAGAACCTTTTTCAGTCTACCCTTCTGATGACATTGATCTTCCTCTAATAGAAAGGTTACAGCTTTCAGTTAGATGACACATTGTTTTTTCCAGAGGGTTAGGGAGGAACACAACTTATTTTTAAACCTATCTCAGCTTTCTACTCTCTGTCTTGAACCAATAAAATAACCAAGATTGTGGCAAGGACAATCCAATCCCTCTTTCCTGATCACTTTCAGCATCGAGTCTCCAATGCCTCTCTCTTTTTTCCCTGCAGTTTCTGAGTCTCTATGCTTCAGTTTCGTGTGTCTGTCTTCTGTGGAAGTCACCTGCCAAGCTACATTATGGAAGATCTGATGATAGGCTTTATAACTTTTCTCTGGCAGCTGCCTGTGCATTGTTTCCTCTGGTGGGCAAGAAGGAGGTTCGTTCTCACCCTGTGTTCTCTGCTTCTCAAGTCTATGTATGAGAAGAGGGCAAGAGAAAAGCAGGCAGTGTAGTATATGTCATTCTATTAACAGGGGAGGCAGAAGTAAAAACAAAAGTAAATCTTCCCCCAATACTTAATGTTCCCAAATCCACGGTGGACTTGTTTTAGCATTGTGGAGATCCCTATCAGGTGTCTTTGTTCCAAATTCTAACTGTGAAAGATCAATTACAGGCCAGCTTTACTTAGACTTACCAGTTTTATTCCAATGATTTTGCTTATAAAAAGGTCCCAGGTTGCTAGTACATAGGTTATCTCTGATTAGAAGTGAACTGTCTGCAATGAAATATAGATATTTCATATTTGGTTTGGGAAAATCTGAATAAACCAGGTAGCTGTGACCTACTTTCTTAGAGGATCAAAACCATCAGTCCTGGGGACGTTACGAAAACTTGACGATTTCACATATAGTCAGTGGAGTCAGATATTGACATTATTCATTTGAATTCTTGATTAAAAGTATTATTATATATTTACAGTGACCAAAATAATATGTTGGTTTGTTGTATCTTCCAAAAATAGCCACAGGAATACTATCCATGTTTTTCCTAAATTTTGGCACTTCAAGACATGAAATCTCTATTCTTTTCTCTTGAAACTAGGTAGGCTTTTGTCATTGTCTTAATAGAATGAAGCAGAAATAGCCTTGTATGATGTTTGACACTAGATCCTAAAAGGCAATACAGCTTTCTTCTGGATTTCCGTCCTGGGACACTTGCCATTAGAGCCCAGACATCATTTTGTCAATAAGCTCTGACAAAAAGTTTGAGACAGTAAATAATTTGATCAGGCTTCGTTGTTTTTTAAAACCAATGAAAAGATGTTAAGTATCACAAATTAGAACTGATACTCTGGGGAAGATATTAAACTCCCCTCTTAAAAATAAATTTTCCTTCCTTCCTTCCTTCCTTCCTTCCTTCCTTCCTTCCTTCTTTCCTTCCTTCCTTTCTTCCTTCCCTCCCTGCTTCCCTTCTTTCCTCCTTCCTTCCCTTCCTATTTCCTTCACTACTTCCTATTTCCTTACTCATCTACCAAGCTGAACACCTTTTTGCTAGAAATACAGGAAACAAACTGTATCACCAAAGTCCCACTTTCTCCTAGGTGTGAGTAGAACAACTTGGCATAGGACCAAAGTGACCTGAAAATGTTAAAGAATCATCCCCCAAGATATGTTTCACAATAGATGTATTTTATCACATTTTAATGCCTCATAAATATGTAATTTAGTTGGTGAAAATGTGCATATTTTTTCCTCTGCTTATTTCTTGATAGAGTTCATGGCTATCCTCTCTTCCTCTGACTCTTTTTAAACTTCAGTAAATGTCTATGTGCATTACTGTGAAATCTCCAAAAGACTATTTGTAACATTTTCCTAAAACAACCTTTTCTGTAAGGACCATCCATTTATCCATCCATCCATGAATTAGTACGCTTAACCCATATGTGTCAAGTGTTCATTAAATATGGAGTACTGGGGATGCAAAGGTGGGAGTTAGAAGACTTGCCCTTATAAATATCATAGTCTCATGCAAGAAATAGAAAAGCAAATATATAAATTAATTTATTAATTCAACAAACATTTATCAAACTTCTGTATTTTCAGGATTATGACAGACTCTGGTGTTCACAGCAATAAGAAAGGTAGATATATGTTTTATAGATAAGGGATTAGGATAGAAAACCAAATAATAACAACAGCACAAAATCTAATTTGTTTAGCAAGAGTGTCCAATCTTTTGGCTTTTCTGGGCCACATTGAAATAAGAATTGTCTTGGGCCACACATAAAATACAATAACACTAATGATAGTTGATGAGCTAAACAACATTGCAAAAAAACTCATAATGTTCTAAGAAAGTTTATGAATTTGTGTTGGGCTGTATTAAAGCTGTTCTGGGCTGCATGCAGCCTGCAGGCTATAGGTAGAACAAGCTTGTACTAAAGGAAGTAAAGTATCAGCTGAAATCTGTGGACTAATTGGAGTGAGCCAGGTAAAGGAAGATTTAGGAAGAGAGTACAAGTTAAGAGGGAAGCAGGTGTGAAGAGCTAGAGGCAAGGAAGAGAATGGTACATGCATTTGAAAAACCAAAAAACATTCAGAAGAGAAGGATGATGCCTGGATGGGAATGATGGTGGGAATAAGCCTGTAAAGGCAGGCACGTCTCAAAGGGAAAGGTAAATCATTGAAGAGATTAAGCACCCTGGGGATAATGAGATAATTTTATGCAGACTCTTCTGATTGCAAGATGATGAATAAATCTTCATGGAGCAGGCCTAGAATCAGGAACCCTGTGAGATGGCTGTAGGGACAATCTTGGACAAAGGTCATGATGGTTTATATGAGGATAGTGACAGTGATGAGTAAAAGTAACCATGTTTAAAATCTAGAAATATAATATGTAGAGCATTTTTATTTGACAGATTAGATGTCACTGATGGAAACATGAAGAGTCAGAATAAGTTCCAGTTTTCTAGACTAGGCAACAGGGGATGTTGTCAGGCTACTAAGGGCAAAGCCTTCCTTTGGAAGGAGTTTGGATCTGGAAATAAGATAATGTGTACAGTTTAGGTTATACTGAATCTGAGTTTCCTGTAAGATATCCCAATAGAAATGTCAATTTACAGTCAATATAGCCAGATTGGAAGTTCAATATATATATATCTGGAACTCAGGGAAAAATAAAAAGACTGAAGCTAAACATCTAGAAACTATCAACATGTAGAAGATAATAGAAGCTCTGAAAGTAGTAAATGTATAAGGTCAGAGAAAAAGACCTGGCACAGAATTACAAAGAAAATTAACTTTTAGAGGAGATGTTGGATATCTAGATAGACTCATTGGGGAGGAGAAACCAGGAGAACGTGGAACCTAAGAAACCAAATACATTGCAAATGTTTATATATTTAGAAAATATATACATAACTTTTAGGAGTATCATTGGGCAGATATTGAGAACTTTGGACTAAACTAAGGTAGCAGCATTGGTGAGGAAGAAGAGAAAACATACACTTGAGAGAGGAAGTGGGCCAGGCTTGGAAATGAATGGTCTCGAAGGACTAAGGGAGGAGTAGAGCAGTAACTCTCTGTTTGCTCCCGGCATCAAGGGCAATTGCAGAGGCTGCCCCACCAGTCAAGTCTTATCAGGGTTTATTCACACTGAGTGTTTAAAGAACACACAAGCAGGATGACTATATATCTTTCCGTGTCTTAAAAAGAGTCTGTTTTTATCACAGCCAGTTCTCACTGTGTGACCTTTGCAATGTAAAAAGAATTACACAGCGAGATACTTGAAGGTGCTTTCTAGCAAGGGATTGACAACTCTGCAGGTCTCCAAATGACACATTTTCTGACCATTCTTAAGTTGGCTTTGGGGTTACATCCTTAAGAATATGTCTGTTCTGCTTTCTCCTGACAACTAAAGACAGAAGGATTATTCGGGATTCCTCCACAAAATGCATCCTTCAGATGTTAAATTTTTAGTTAGCTAAGGACTAACTTGATCCAAAAAGGAGGGAAGCATTCTGAAATTCTTACAACTTTAAGCTTGGTTATTACTTAGGGCATGAGATTTCTTCCTTCCTTCTTTCTTTCCTTTCTTCCTTTCTCCCCTCCCTTATCTCTTTACCTCTCAACAATCATAACTTAATGTTCTAATATCAAAGGCTTAAGGAAATAAGACAAAGCAGAGATACAAGCTCTAAATACATAGAGAGATGATGGAAGGCTCCTGGCCTGCAAGGCCAGACAGCAGGACACTGCCTATGGCAAGGTCTCCTTGTGTGCAGATGGGAGACTTTCTAAACGGTTGCTGCCCAAGCACCTAAAGCTTTTAGCACCCTTGGATAGAACTCATGCAGCTTTTAAGACAGCATCACTTAAGCATTCTGTTCGGTCAATTAAGCCAGAAAATGGGCTAGGAACTAAGCACATAAAATGTTCTAACCTGTTTGTGTGTAAAAGTCAAGATTATATTCACCTGGATTTTAAGAAACTGAGAATTTGCTTTATCACTAGACACTCAGAAAGCTGGGCAAATTATTACTTCCACAGAGGATAGGTAGTTCATGTTTACTCGCTTTAGGATCATTTCACTTCTGGACTGGAAATCTTGTATTCTCTGGATCAGTGTCTATTTTTTCATCCCAAGAATTGCACTAAAATTTTTATTAAAATGAACAAACAAACATGGTACACAATTTTCTTTTCATTAGCCATGATCCATTTTACATACTTATTGCAAATAGCCTTACAGTAAACATGTCATAATTTTAATGAGTCGCCTGTGTTGCTAATTAAAAGGCTTTATTAGGCTGGATTTCATATACTGCCTAATAGTCCTAGAAGTTATCAGGCTTTCTTTTCTCTACTGCCTAAGTGAGTCTATGGCCTCTTTGAACTCCTCATCCCTTCCAACCTCCATGCTTTTCTAAATGCACGACGGCTAGGTTGTCATAAAATTCTGCCATCTATGAGGGTTATATTACCCATGAACTAAATCACCTGAATATTATCTTGAAAAACTACCTATGCGTTATGTTTAGTGAGTGCAACAGAACTCTCTTGCAGAAAGCCTACAAAATTGAAAGCTGAAAACTGTGACTGTTGGAGATAAAAAGCACAAAGATAAAAAAGAAAATAGAAAAACAAAAACAAAACTTGAGCTTTTTAACTGAAACCCCCGGGGGTTAGGGGAGGGAGAAGAAAACGGATTTGAAGCACCTCTGATCCTTTCTTTTTCCAAATCCAAAATGCATGTCAAGTAAACGTTTTACAAAATCAGTTATTCTTCTCAGATGACACCAAAACATTAGAACAAAATACTTTGTTAGTTTTGGATCTGATCTCCTGGGGTGTATAGACTGCCTTCTGTCCTTAAATGAGATGCCTGCCTTCCATTCCTGCTATATTGAAATAACTAGTGAAAAGAACATGAGTGCTTGAAGTGCAGAAGTCACTTCATTTATTCATGCATTCATTCACTCATGTATCTAGCACATATCTTTTGAATGTCTGTCCTTTGTCAGACCGTGGATGCAGGAGTAGACAAAACAGTGTTTTTGACTTAATGGAACTTACTTTGTAGTAGGAGCCAAAAGATAATAATTAAATAAGGACACAAAGTATTTTAAGAGAGTGTGAACTACATTAATTGAATATTTAAAGAAAGTGATAGCCTGAAAAAGGAAAAACCTTGATTCTCTTCTCTCAATTCCCATATTCCATATATTAGCAAAACCTGTTAGCCCTCCCTTCAAAATATGTTTAGAATCTGACTCATCCCAAACTGTGATCCTAAACATCCTAGCCTAAGTCAGCATCCTTTTTCTCCAGTGTTAACACAGTAGTCTTCTGTTTTCTTCGCTTCAGTTCTCATCTCCCCTATGGTCTATTTTCGTGCAACCAGAGTAATACTTCTAACACTGAGTCAGATCATGCTACTCAGTCCATGCCTTCTGATCACAGAGTAAATGCCAAAGTCCCAGTAATGTCTTCAAGGCCCTTCATCAACTGCCATCCCTCCACCTCTGCAACCTGGTTTCCCAACAGCGTTGTCATTGCCCACACTACTCTAAAATCCTGGCTTTCTTATAATTCTTTAAGCACAAGAGCCATGCTCCTGCCTTAGGCTCTGTGTTGGGTAGAATTCCAAAATGGTCCCCCAAGGTTCCTGGACCCTGATGTACACACGCCAACTGGCAGCTAGTTAATCGAACATGAGTCTAGGTACAGCTGTGAAGGGATTTTGCGGGTGTAACTAAAGTTCCAAGTTTGTTAACTTTAGAACAGGGAGATTATCCCGGGGGAGGGGAGAGAAGGGGACTGACCTGATTTCATGAGACCTTAAATCTGGGTTTAGTGGTCGGGGGCAGTGAAAGTCAGATTCAAAGCACAAGGGGATTTGTTGTTTAAGGAGATCTCTGAAGCTAGCTTAAAGATAAAGGGGATGCATGGCAGTGAGTGCCAGTGGCTTTTAGCAGCTGAGAGCAGCCACTGACTGACAGCCATCAAGGAAATGGGTATGATCACCACGTGGAACTGAATTCTGTCATCAACCTGAGTGAGACTGGAAGAGGATCCCAAATCCGAGATGATGTAGCAGCCCAGCCAACACCTTGATTTCAGCCATGTGAGACCCTGAGCAGGGAACGCAGTGGCACTGTACCTAGAGTTCTAATCTGTAAGGAACCATGAAATACTACATGTGTGTTGTTTTAAGCCACTATGTTTGGAGTAATTTTTTATGCAGAAATACAAAACAAGTAGAGGCTCTTTGCATTTGCCATTCCTCTTTCCTGGAATGTTTTCCTCAGTCATCCTTCAGAGACCCTCTCTGGCTTTCTCCCCCACTTCCTACAGGTTTCTGATTCATTAGCATCTTGTTATCAGGCCTTTCGTAACACACAGGGGTCTGACGCTCATATATTGGGTAATTTGAAGATTTGAGTAAAGTGACTGTAAAAATGTAGTTGTTACCTAGCCATCAATGATATTCCCGCCCAATGTACAGTAGCTTTCGAGAAAAGAAAAGCTTTATTGTGAGTTGACTGGCAAGGAGACAGGAAGAAACACTCAAACACCCAAAAATTGTCTTTCCACTCTGAGATCTGGGGCTGGTTTTATAGGCAGAGGGTAACAAGGTATAGTCTGATTAGAACCTTCCCTTGGGGTGACATCAGGGCTCAATCTAATTGGATTATGGATTGTGCCATGTGGTGTCTTCTTAATTTGGTCCCTGTTCCTTGGTCTGAGCACTTAGGTTCCACGTGGTTTCACACTTAGTTCATGCTCAGTTATGTAACTACGTGTTATGAGGGCACCTATCTGACCATGTCTGTTCCCTGTTTTATCCCTGGGGCCTAGAACAGTGCTTGAATATAGTGTTCAACATTTTTCAAGTGAATGTATGAGAAGGTAGGAAGATGTTATCGTAGACTGGGTAACAGAGAGCTTTCTCTAACACTTGAGCTAAGACATAACTGATGATAAGGAGGTGGCCAAGAGCAGAAAAATTAGATAAAATTCCGCATGGAAGAAATCGAAAATGCCCCAGTCCTAAGGAGAAAATGAGGTTCTGTGTTTGAGGAATGGTGTAGACACGCAGCTGCATTGAGGTTGAGTGTTGGAAATGATGCTTGATGTGAAAGAGGTAGGCAGAGACTAGCTCCTGGAGTGTTTAGCAGGACATGATAAGTGATAGAGTTTGGATCTGTGTCCCCCCCAAACCTCATGGTGA
Organism: Sapajus apella; assembly: GCF_009761245.1. Taxonomy (NCBI): domain Eukaryota; kingdom Metazoa; phylum Chordata; class Mammalia; order Primates; family Cebidae; genus Sapajus; species Sapajus apella. The sequence continues at coordinate 32,135,599 of NW_022436963.1, forward strand.
ATTTTAATGCCCACTGTTGGAGGTGGGGCCTGGTGGGAGGTGACTGGACCACGGGGATGGATCCCTGATACCTTGCTGCTGTCCTCATGATAGTGAGAGAGTTTTTTTGCAAGATCTGGTTGTGGTAAAGTGTGGCACCTTCCCCTCCCCCCCACCCCTGCCATCTCTTGCTTCTACTTTCATCATATAATGTGCCTTCTATCATTTCACCAGCTAGCATGAGTAAAAATTCCCTGATGCCTCCCCAGAAGCCAAGCAGACTCTGGTGCCATGTCTGCACATCCTGCAGAACTCTGAGCCAACTAAACCTCTTTATAAATTACCCAATCTGAGTATTTCTACACAGTAACACAAGAATAGTATAGCAAGGAGTTTGCATTTAATTTTAAATACCAGAAAAAGATCTTGTGAGGTTTTAAGCTGAGCAGGGAAGAGACACCGTGTATTTTACATTGTTAATGTTGAGAGAAAAAATCCAAATATAAGGTAATAACTGAACAGCTGTGTTTGTGAGTCAAATCTTTGCTTCTCAGTTCTAATACATCCCTTTCTAGGTATAATAGCTTAATGAACTCTCCCACTTTTTATTTCCCTGTGCCTTTGTGTTTTTCTACCCTCCATACCTGACAGGAGAGTTTATGTGGGCTGCACTCTGCAGCTCTTTGATTAGAATCTTCAAATTTTAATTCTCAAAAATCCTTCAAGTGTTGTCTTTGGTACTGTACCAAGATGGCAGAGTTGTACACTTCTATTTTGTCTTCAATGTCTAGAAGAGTGTCTGGGCATAGTAAGTGCTCAGTAATTAACGCCTTTTAGAATATTTTATTATTAGCCCTTGTTGCTCTGACTTAGTAAAAATAAAATGCCCATGATCAGGTAGTTTGTGATCAAATCCCAGCACAAGATCTTTCTAGCAATGCCACATTGACCATGCTTTCAGTTTCTCTTGATTTTAGCTTGTAATCTGCAAAATGGCATGGATAATATTATTTGGCAGTAATTAATTAATTAAGGTAATAAATTAAATGAGGTAATGTCTACAAAGTCCTGACACATCATTATGATGATAAATGAGACATTATTCTTGGCTATTTCTAGATATTGCAGGTGGAACACAGTGAGTTGAAAGAAAGAAGATTGTTTTGTACTTATTCTCTCACCTACTCACTTGTACCCCCAGGAAAGGGAGTAGCATTAGCTATGTGTATACACACACACACACACACTCTTAATAAACTCCCCTATATGTATGTGTGCATGTGTGCATATATGTAGATTGCCCAGGGGAGTTTACACACACACACACACACACATATACATACAGGAGAGTACATATGTATACACACACACACACATACATACAGGGGAGCTCATTAAGTATTAACTTACACCATCAGAAGGTGCTACAATAGGCTGTCTGGAAGCTGAGGGGCAAGGAGAGCCAATCCGAGTCCCAAAACTGAAGAACTTAGAGTCCGGTGTTCAACGGCAGGAAGCGTGCCGCCTGGGAGAAAGATGTAGGCTAGGAGGCTACGCCACTCTCACCTTTTCACGTTTTTCTGCCTGCTTTATATTCGCTAATTAGATAGTGCCACCAGATTAAGGGTGGGCCTGCCTTCCCCAGCCCACTGACTCAAATGTTAATCCCTTTTGGCAACACCCTCACAGACACACCCAGGATTAATACTCTGTATCCATAAATCCAGTCTAGTTGACACCTAGTATTAACCGTCACAGTAGGAAAACACTACTTGTGTCTAGGAGTGGTGAGCACCAGTGCCCATTCCCACTGTGCAGCTTCAGAGGAGTTGCACAGGCCTGGGGAGCCTGGGGGCCTATAGTGTGAGAGATGTGGCTTTGATAGCTTTATTGAAATGGCTCTGGGCGCAATAGTAAGCACAGATGACCAGTCTGTCTCCAGCGCTTCATACTGGACAATTTACATAGTGATATTGATCATGATTAGATAACAAAGAGAGAACAGGCCCTCCACCCTTTTTCCAAACACCAATACAATGTCTCTGGAAGCTTATACAACCTAAAAAGATTACCTAAAACTCATACTTTACAACACAAGTTAAATTGATTTCTGATCATCCTGGTTAGTGAGATCTCCAAGTAAGATTTAATTTAATGTAGAAAAATAATGTGGTGGAGTAAAATTAAATGCTAAACTGTTTCAATAATGATGATGTAGATAGTAATTAGCAAATATTCAAAGGAGCAAATCTGCATTACCCATTTTTCTGTGCACCATTTCCAACTTTAAGCCAAATTCGTATTGCAGACTGATGACATTCATTGTCTCAGAACGAAAGATTTCTGAAGTAAAGAAGAGTTAATGGGTGGATATGGAGGCTATTCCTCCAGCCAAACTCTTTTTATCATAGGATCATTGAGACAGAAGGCATCTCGGAAAGGTTTTTAATCTCTCTACTACTTTTCTCTGAGAATGGCTGAGAGTATTATTTCTTCCTGCCACTTTCCTCTGGGATTATTCTGCTTACTGAAATCTGCTATTTGCGTTATAGGTTTATACAATAAAAACTATTCAAATGTGCTAAGTGCAGCTCCTTAAAAATGTATGTAATTCCAGCTGGCTTTTTAAATGGCTATCTTTGAAATGCAGAAATGTATAACAAAATCAACAGTGTTTCAGCGAGTGGAATTATTGAATGTACCTTTGTTACACTGGGCATCTGAACAACTGGAATGCATTTACAGTGCTAGCTGGTCTCCTGAGAGACATGCATGAAACAGTGCTCTTGTTGGTGGGCTGGTTTGAGGACATAGAGGCATTCTTATGTTTGAAGCATCTCAGTAGTTTTATAAATTTAAAAAAATGTGATTTTTCTTTTAGTGATGAAATATTCATTGTATTCTGATGAGTTCTGATTATTTGATTCAATGACTTCTAATCTAGTTTACAAAGTTTTTAAGACTAGATTACTAAAGACTGAACTTCTTAGCTCCTGGATTATGTAGGACAAGGATTGCTGCTTCTGCAGACTCAGGAAGTTGCTATTCTGAGGAAGTATGCACAGTGGAAAAAACATAGGCGGTGGGGTTGAATTACCTGGGCTTGGAGCACAGCTCCACTGTGTTCTAGCTGTGTAAACTTGTATTCTCCTGAAAGCTACCCAAAGACAGGGACTTGGGTGCAGTTACTTAACCTGGGAAGTGATTCCAAGAAGGTACTTAACCTGAGAAGTGATTCCAAGATGAAGAAAAAGGAGAAAAGCCAATGACTGATTAGGGCTGTAGACAACCAGGGCTCAATCCAGCCAGGCCTCTCTGAGGTTCCCTGTAAAACATGCTTTGCAATACGTAGTCCCATGGAGGGGTGAGGAAGCTCGGCTGTGTATTCACTGATACCTGTTTCTTAAGAACTGAGAGTTTTTCCCAAGGTGTTAAATTCCAGGTTCCATCCAACTGTCCTGACAAGGAACTGCAAAAGCTCTCAGAAAGCCCCCAGGCAGAGAATCAGAGAAAACCTGACACTTGTTGAGGACATTGGGCGAGGGTACTGTCAGTGCAAACAGGGGATCTCGGAGGTGGGTTGGGGGATGTGAGAGGTGAATAAACAGTGTCTCCTACAGTTTGTGCATGCATAATCAAAGAATTTTATAAGAATGAGTCAACTTGGGAGGAAAATCATACATAGCATGTTCTACCAACTTGTACACAACACTTGTAAAGAATACAATACTGTGTTTGCCATACAAAGGTTTCTGTCTAGTCTTCAGTACCTTTCCATTAACTTGTATGGTGAGGGAGTAAAACTCAGAAGTATGACACCACTGTTTTCTCATATGACGTGCACTGAGATGTGTGCTTTGTGCCTCAGGGGTTCCTGAATAGTTCTAGAAGATTCTGAATGTATTTTTAGTAGGTAACTGGTGTTATAAAGCAGCAGCCTGGCATCTTGCTGTTTTTTCTCTGCATAGATCAGTTGACCTACTCCGGGACTGTGATCTCTATGTGCTGCATCGATGAAATGCTGTTTTGAAGTCCCTGAGGCAGGGAGACACTCTTAGGATCAAAGGAGAATTGAAAATCATCTCTTTCTATGAGGCTTTGGAAAGTTGTGTATGACACCATTAGCCACGCTCCATGCAGCCTTGGTTAAGAGGCATCTTGGGGCTACTATCAAGTATTTCATGCCCAATATAATCTAGGCTATATCTGTAGGCATGTAAAGTATTATTAACCCCGTTTTCCAAACGAGGCAACCGAGGACCAGAACATTGATCTATATATCAGAATAACCTACTGAGTTCATTAAAACACAGATGGCTGGGCCCCACCCCAAAAGTTTCTGAATGCTGATTCTTTATCTGGAGTGGCACCTGAGAATTTGCATCTCTTACAAGTTCTCAGGTGATGTCAGTGCTGCTGGTCTAGGGACCATACCTGGAGAGCTGCTGAAATACGTATTTGTATAGTGCGTCTCAGTATCTCAATTAATGTTTGTCTTTGCTGCTAGATGATCTAAGCACTAGAGACCATTTCTGTCTTAGTGTACTGGTCTTTCTGTATCTCAGGAACTGGCCCATAGTGCCAAGGTGTTTGTTGAAAGAGAAGATGTGTGAATAAAAATCCAGGTGGAGCTTAACTATTGCCTGTGAACAGATGATGCTTTCCTGCCTAGAATGTCTATTTCTAAGGTGCATTTCTGAGCTCTTCTTTTCCAGAATCTAGTCTTCTCCTCACCATTTGATACGTGTTTTAAAAATCCTACTGAGCCAATTCCTATTCCAGGTGGCTATTGACTTGCTGGTCCCTGACTAGACATATTTCCTGAGTACGTTGAGCTCAGGGGTCACTTATCCTTTCTCTGGACTGACTTGCTTTAGTTCAGCTCCACTATCTCTAGTGCATGGTGTATGTGTTATTTCTTGTCTCTATTTAACCTCTGGCTCTTAAGGAGCATAAAAGATTGATTTTGAAAACCACAGCCTGTTTGCGTCACATCATTAAAAACTTCTCTGAATGAAGCAGGAAAGAAGTCAGTAATTTTCTATTCCCCTTGAGGGGCTGGTGTTATTAAAACAAAAAGAACCTTCGTCTTTTATTTATTTCTTCATAATTGTCAGTGCCCTTAAGTTGCCTTCTCACACAAATGTTGCATTGAAGAAAAATCTAAACAATATCAGGATACTTCTTATTTTATGAGGAAGGCATGGTATTCTTGAAATCTTGGCTTCAGAAGATGTACCTGGAATCATCTATGGGGATTTAGAATGCAGATTCCTGGGTCCTGGCCCAGTTGTATTGAATTGGAAGCAAACTCTCTGTGGAGAAGGCCAAGAAACGAGCACCTCTGGGGACTGCTATAAACAATGTGTGAGAACAACTGCTATAGACCATGGGCTGGCATACGTTTTCTCTAAAGGGTCAAATAGTAAATATTTTCAGCTTTGCTGGATGCATGGTCTCTCCCATGAATACTCAGCTCTGCCACTGCAGCACAAAAACAAGCATAGCAATATGTAAATATATATTAGTCCATTTTCATGCTGCTGATAAAAACATACTTAACACTATGAAATTTACAAAGGAAAGAGGTTTATTGGAACCACAGTTCCACATGGCTGGAGAGGCCTCACAAGCATGGTGGAAGGTGAAAGCCACATCTCACATGGCTGCAGACAAGAGAGTAGAGCTTGTGGAGGGAAATTTCCATTTTAAAAATTATCAGACTTCATGAGGACCATTCATTATCAGAATAGCACAGGAAAGACCCACTCCCATGATTCAATTATCTCCCACTGGGTCCCTCCCACAACAAGTGGGAATTGTGGGAGCTACAAGATGAGATTTGTGTGGGGCCACAGAGTCAAACCATATTATTCTGCCCATGGCCCCTCCCAAATCTCATATTTTCACATTTCAAAACTAATCTTGCCTTCCCAACAGTCTCCCCAAAGTTTTAACTCAAACTCTCATCTGAAGCAGGGCAAGTTCCTTCTGTCTATAAGCCTGTAAATCAAAAGCAAGTTAACTACTTCCTAGATACAGTGGGGATACAGGCATAAGATAAATATAGCCATTCCGAATGGGAAAAATTGGCCAAAACAAAAAAGGGGTTACAGGCCCCATGCAAGTCCAAAATCCAGCAGGGAAGTCAACTCTTAAAGCTTCAAAATGATCTCCTTTGACTCCATGTCTCACATCCAGGCCATGCTGTTGCAAGAGGTGGGTTCCCATGGTCTTGGACAGCTCCAGCCCTGTGGTCTTGCAGGGTACATCCCCCCTCTTGACTGCTTTCATAGGCTGGATTTGAGTGTCTGCAGCTTTTCCAGGCACACAGTGCAAGCTATAGGTGGATCTACAATTCTGGAGTCTGGATAATGGTGGTCCTCTTCTCACAGTTCCACTAGGTGATGCCCCAGTAGTGACTCTTTGTGGGGGCTCCAACCCCACATTCCCCTTCTGCACTGCCTTAGCAGAGGTTCTCCATGAGAGTCTTGTCCTTGCAACAAACTTCTGCTGGACATCCAGGCATTTCCATAAACCCTCTGAAATCTAGGCAGAGGTTCCCAGACCTCAGTTCTTTACTTCGTGTACCTACGAGCTCAATACCACATGGAAGCTGCCAAGGCTTGAGGCTTGCATCCTCTGAAGCCATGGCTTGAGCTGTACCTTGGCTCCTTTTAATCATGGCTGGAGCAGCTGGGATGCAGGAGACCAAGTCCCTAGGCTTCACACAAAACATTTTTCTGGGCCCACAGGAACATTTTTTCTTCCTACACCTCTGAGCCTGTGATTGGAGGGGCTGCCATGAAGACCTCTGAGATGCCCTGGAGACATTTACTTTATTGTCTAGGGGATTAACATTCAGCTCCTCGCTACTTATGCAAATTTCTGCAGCTGGCTTGAATTTTTCCTCAGAAAATGGGCTTTTCTTTTCTATTACATTGTCAGGTGGCAAATTTTCTGTACTTTTATGTTCTGTTTCCCTTTTAAAACTGAATGCCTTTAACAGCACCCAAGTCACCCCTTGAATGCTTTGCTGCCTAGAAATTTCTTCCCCCAGATACCCTAAATCATCTCTCTCAAGTTCAAAGTTCCAGAAATCTCTAGGGTAGGGCCAAAATGTCACCAGTCTCTTTGCTAAAACAATAAGAGTTACCTTTGCTCCAGTTCCCACCAAGTCCCTCATCTCCATCAGAGACCACCTCAGGCTGGAATTCATTGTCCATATTATTATCAGCATTTTGGTCAAAGGCACTCAACAAGTTTCTAGGGAGTTCCACACTTGCCTACACTTTTTCCATCATCTTCTGAGCTCTCCAAACTGTTCCAACCTCTGTCTGTTACCTAAAGTTCCAAAGTTGCTTCCACATTTTCAGGTATCATTTTAGCAATGTCCCACTCTACTGGTACCAATTTAATGTATTAGTTCATTTTCAGGCTGCCGATAAATGTGTACCTGTGACTGGCAATTTACAAAAGAAAGAAGTTTATTGGACTCACAGTTCTGTGTGGTTGGGAGGCCTCACAGTGATGGCAGAAGGTGAAAGGCACATCTCAGATGGCTGCAGACAAGAGAATAGAGCTTGTGAGACCCATTCATTCTCAGGAGAACAGCATGGGAAAGACCTACTCCCATGATTCAATCATCTCTCTCTAGGCCCCTCCCATAACATGTAGGAATTATGGAAGCTACAAGATGAGATTTGGGTGGGAACACAGAGCCCACCCATGTCAAAATGAATGAGTGTAGCCATGTTCTAATAAAAATTTATTTATGGACACTGACATTTGAATTTCATATAATTTCCCTGTCTCATGAGACACAAGAAAAAAAATCCTTTAATTTTTTTAAACCACCTAAAAATATGAAAACCCTTCTTAACCCACAGGCCTTACATAGCAAGGTGACATGGTAGGTTTGGCCCACAGGTCTGTTACCATCTGTCCTGGACTGTCCTGAACTCTTATAAGGAGAGAGTGGCATGCAGAGTTCTAAGTACTCTGCTGATGCTGATGTTCAATATTTGAGCAGAGTGTCTCAGACTTTATTTGCCTTTTTTTTTCTTCTTGGAATTCTGGACAGCTTGTGAGGTAAGAAAATGTTAGAGAAATTGAAACTATGAGACAAGCAATTTGGCAGTGTCTCAAACAAGGTTTGGAAATTAAACTGTTAATGCAGTCTTTGAGGCTTTATAAAGCTTTTGGTCTTTTTCATCAACATTACAGTCAGTGATGTTTTGATAATACTCAGTCATGGGTTTGGAACTCACAGTCCTAATAGTGCCAATGGTAGTAACTTCAACTTTGGCTCCAGAAATAGCTTGTACCTGAAGTCTGTTTCTTGGGCCACATGATTGAGTGTCATATTGGATATGACAGTCCAATCAGAGCCAATGATGTTGTTTAATTCAAGAGATGCTGGGAAAAAAAAAAACAAACAGGCAGGTCCTCTATGCTAATGGATTTGAGCCTCAGTGAATGCATGGATGAAACTTCTGCAGCTATCTGGGTGCTGTTATTTTAGCAAGTGTCTTTGAGAATGAAGTCAACCCAACTCATTGGGGGACCAGACATCAGACAGAAAGAACGTACCAGACATGACTGGAACCTTCCTTGCAGTAATTCAGATTTCTAGACTTTCCATGATAAAAATCAGTGCATTCTCTGATTGGTTGAGATAGAACTAGTCAGATTTTCTGCCACTTGAAATCTATAGAGTCTTAATTTATATATCTTCCAATTCAAACATTCTACAATTCTCTATCTCTGGAATCAGCTATGCAAATGACTGGTCCATAAAATTAGCTGCTCCCTGCAGCACTGACTTGTTCTCAAGTGGCTAGAATTTAAGAAATGTAACAATAACAATAGCATTGAGACAAGGAATGTCAATTTTCCGATTGTATTGCCAGTTCATTATTTTTATCCAAATGGCATAAGGCAGATAAAATAGACACAACTCTTGTTTCCAATAGGTGCAAAACTTGTATGCCATGCAATTAAAATTGATAGAGATGTATTCCCAAGGTCTTAATTACCTCAGAGTGATATTTGGGGTTGGAGAAGGGAATGACAGTTTTTTATTTATTTAAGTCATTTTTTCTTGTTATATGCAAAATCCTGTTTTCTAAATATGTGAGCTCAATATTTGCTCCACACACCTCTAAGCTTAAAAAAGATGCCCTATTTGTAATTGCCATTTACAACTTTAAGAATGCTCATGAGTACTGATGTCTCTGAAAACCAAGAAGACCTATGAAACACAAAAGAAACAGTTCAGCCAAACCATCCAGCTTTGTAAGCACCATTGAATTATCACATAAGTCCCTTAGTTTCAGGCTACATTAGTACCCTTTATTCTGCTATAAAAGAATACCACAGACTGGGTAATTTATAAACAGTAGAAATTTTATTTCTTACAGTTCTGGAGGCTGGGAAGACCAAGATCAAGGCATTGACAGGTTCACCTTGTGGTGAGTGTCCAATCTCTGCTGCTAAAATAGTGCCTCGAATGCTGCATATTTTGGAGGTAAGGAACTCTGTATTATCACATGGCAGAAGGTGAAAGGGTGATAAGGGGTAAACTTTGTCTGTCAAGCCTTTTAATGAGAGCACCTTAAACCCAGTCATGAGGGAGGAGCTCTCATGGCCTAATCACCTCTTAAAGGCCACACCTCTTATGACTACCACATTGTCAACATCTGAATTTTGGAGGTGGCACATTCAGACCATAGCATAGGCCCTGGAGTACCTATTGCGAGAAGACCTATTCTGCTGACTGTTTGGACAGTCAAACAGGGCTGACCCCTGAGTGAAGCTGTGTCCTCCCATTCTGCTCTAGATGATCAGATTCTACTAAAATGGATTTTAAAGCTGAACAACAGCAGGTTTTCTTCTTTAATGTTAATACTCATAGAACATCAATATGTAAATAAATAAGAATAACCTGTTATATACTTTTTAATATAGATTCTTAATTTTTATTCTCTTTCTGATGGTCAAGATGTGACCAGTAGAAATCTGTGTTGAAAGAACAGCAGAACTTAGACAAATCTCAAACTTCTAGTATTTTCCAATATTGATTTCTCCTTCCCTCTATTTTCTCTTCCTGGAAGACTCTCCTTGGTGTCTCAGTGTACCAGTGGTGGTTTTCTCTGTAAAGTCTTTAGCAATCTTCTGTGCACAGAATTATCCTCTTTGCTCCCATACTCCAGTGCCACTTTATGTATGCTTTTATTGTAACATTTGTTGTGCTTTAACATGGGAGAGGAAAAGTATCAGGTTTTACTTCCTGTATCAAAATGTGGTCTTCTTGAGAACATAGTATGTTATTTACTTTTAAACCTCCACACTTAACAGCACCTGACTCACAGAGAGATTTGGCGATTGCTCAGTCAGTATTTGTGGTATTTGTTGGTTAAATGATAGTCCACCAGAATGCTATCTGGAGTATGTAACTACTTCTGCATGGTAATAGTAGCTTCAATTAAAAATTAAAACATTTCAAAACCTTTCCACCTCTAACTCACTGAGGTAAACAATTTAATACCATGATGGACCTTTTCACGTTTTCCATATTCTAGTAGTTAACCATTGCAGTGTAGCAAATTATTCAGGAATTTATCCTTCACAAAAACAATAAATATTTATTATGCCACAGTTTTAGAAAGACAGGAATCCAGGAGCAGCTTGGCTGTGTTGTTCAGGCTCATTCTCTCATGTGGTTGCCATTAAAATGTTGATTGTGGGTGCAGGGTTTAACAAGAGTGAGATAATCTGCTTCTAAGAGGCCTCACTCATGTCATTGTTGGCTGAGGAATTGGCTACCCACTGGGCTGGTCCTCCGTGGGAGGCCTCAGTTCCTTTCCACATAAACCTCTCCACATGGTTGACTTGAAAGGCTTAACAACATAGCAGCAAGTTTCCCCCAGAAAAGCCAGTTCGGTAAAGAGAGCAAGGCATAAACTGCAGTCACATGCCATCACTTCTGCGGCATGGTCTTGGTCTGGGAGCAACTCTAATACAATGCATTATACAAGGGTATTCATATCAGGATGCAGGGGCCATTTGGGACCATCTTGGAGGCTGGCTACCACCCGTATAAGGTTTTTGGTTTTAATAAAAAGTGTAATGAAGCTGTATACATTTATTTGTAACTTTTTTTCACAAACAAATACTTTACTACTTTCTCCAGATTAGTAGATATGGATGGATCTAAGTCATTCTTTACATTGTAGCTGACATTATAATACATTTATTTCAGAGCTATTAATTCTCATTGTTTCCTACCACAATAAAATAATAAATATTCTTTTATATACATTCTTACATATTTATTTTCATTTTATAGAGGCTACTAAAAGTAAAAATACTTGATCAAAAATAGTATTTTGTTTTTTCCATTTCCATAGACATTACTATATTTCAAAGGAGTGATAATATTTACTTTGCACCAACTATGCACAAAAGTACTTATTTTCCCATATCCTCTTCAGCACTGGATAATTTTTTATATACGTTTTGTCATTTTGATGGGCAAGAGAAATGTCTCATTTTTCATTGAATATGCTTATTTCACTGTTAGTGAGGTTGAGCACTTAACATATGTATTGACCTTATGCCGTCTCTTTCCTGAATATTGTCTACTGTAACCTTTCCTTCTCTTTTTCTCATCAATTTCTAGGGAGTGTTTGATATTTGCACATAGCAAGAAATATAATTTTAATTATTTTTGCTCTGATAAATTTATAGTGTAGTCTCCTTAAAAGAATATTAATATCCAGCTCACCGCCTTTTTGGCTTGGTATATCTAAAAGTCTACCAGGTTTTATAGGGATCAAGCATATACAGAACGTCTTATTCCTAGAGAACTTAAGATTGGATGAGAACGTGGCTATTGACATTACTAAGCTGATTCCTCTACCCGAGAAAGTGGCAAATTAAGGAGTCCATTGACTTTAAGATTACCTTGGAGATAGATCACAGAATTTAAAATGCAGTCACTCAGAAAGCAAAATTACTTGGGAATAAAAGGCAATAATTACTATCACTCTTTCTGCAACTAGTGAAATATAAAAAGAGAAAAAAAAAAAAAAAACCTCCTCCCACTCTAAACCTTGAAGCCTCAGCAAATATTCAGACTCTTCAGATTGCGTATTGTGATCAAAGCACCAATCCTTAGAGTAAGCAGAAACTGCAAACTTCCCTCTCTCTGTGTGTTTTAAATCCCAAACTACTTTGATTGCTTTTCTGTCTAAACACAATAAACACCCTTGACCTTGAATTATACTGTTAGGAGATAAAAATCTGGTATCTGGAAGAGAGCACTGAAAATGAATTCTTTGCTCTCTGGCATCTTAATGAACAATGGCCAGTAACAAATCAATATAAGATAGTATGACAAGCTGTGATTAAGTGATTTTTAGATAAAATCCCCAATATAATCAATGTTTAATATATTGGCTATCTAAAAGTACATCTCTGGAATTACTGCTGCACTGTTTAGCAATAAGTTTGGGTGAATTAGCAGTGGGGAAGATTTGGGAAAAGAGAAGACAACAAATTGTTTTATATTCTTGATAATATTATAAAGAATATTCTTAGATTTTAATTTCTTACTATGTTATTTGGGAGAATTTTCTGGTACGAATCACAGTAGTTTTGATTACTTGGCAAATAGATTCTTTATTTCCATAGAATAGTCCTTGATACTATCACTGAAGATCAGTGAAGTGCTGATAACCCCTTTTTCCTGCTCTCACCATTCTGTCTTAATAGTATAGTATAGAAGTCTGGGTTATTGGTCATAGATATTTGTTGCGCTTTCAAAATACCAGCAGAAGACAGAAAGTGTGACCATGTTAAGATAAATTTAGGTGTTGTTATTTACAAAGGTACTAGTTAAAAAGGCAAGGTGGAATGTAGTTTGTACAAAATCTTACAGTCAGAAAGTGAAAGTGCATTTACTAATCTAAACACAAATGAATGAAGAGAATAGTAACTAGAACCTAGAGAGAATACATCATCATATAGAGAAAGAAACTTTGAAAAAAGCAATGGCCTTAAGTGGAGAAAGACAGCCAGCTGGAGGTAACATCACAGGGTAGCTGTGAGAGGACTAAACACACTAGCCTGACTTACCTTCCTAACTCCAATCTCCAAGAAGAACTGGGAGCTCATTGATATCATTTACTAGGGTCCCTTGGGACAGAAAGTAGAGTGAATGGAGTGAAGAAGTCTCCAGAGTGGCAAATAAAAGATGGAACACTGCAGATACTTGCACTCTTTTTTTACATTACTGATATAAGGCTTGGCCTTTTGCTTTGCTCTGACCAAGGACGTGTGAGTAGAAGTGATATGTGTCACTTCTAGGTAGAAGCTTTAAGAATCACCGTGAGTTTCCCAGGCTCCTTGGCTCTGCCTTCACAGAAATACATGTCTGGATGGAACCTTCATTAGCCTGAGTTCCTCCGTAACTTTGCTGAACTGAACCCTCTTCCCAATCCTCAATAAAATGAAGTGAGGAAGAAATAAACTTACTTGTTTAAGACCCTGAGATTTGTGCGTTAACAGTTTCTGCAGTTCATCCTGACTGACACGTGTCGCTAAACCATGAGCTTCACTTTTCTAGTTGGAAAAATCAGCATGGTAACCGTGAAGGCAATGTCCTGTAACAAATATATATCAAATTTTTTCACAAATATTAGAAAGGCTCTGTGAATTCAAGTAATTTTAGGATTTAGGCAGTCATTTCTATTTTTTTAAGTTAGCATATCTGGAATTTTCACAGTACAGGTTGAGGATTCCTGATCTGAAAATCTAAAATCTGAAAATGCTCCAAAATTCAAAACACAATGCCACGAGTGAAAAATTTCACACCTGACCTTATATGGTGGGTTGCGGTCAAAACACTGTCTAAGCTTTCTTTCCGTGCACAAAATTATTTAAAATATTTTATAAAATTATCTATGCATATAAAGTGTACATGAAACATAAACGAATTTCTCCTTTAGCTTTGGACCCTATCCTCAAGATATCTCATTATATATGTGCAAATATTCCAAAATCCCAAAAAGTGTGAAGTCTGGAACACTTAAAGTCCCAGTCATTTCAGATGGGGATACTCAACCTGTATTTAAGATCCAGACTGAATTAAATGAGAAAGATTAACTTATTGTTTAAGGTCTGTAGGGCTTCTTTAAATAAGTTATTTTGAAAATACCTATTTGCAAACTTCCTTTTAAGGCAGATTTCAAACTCTGAAAGGATGGTATCAAACCACGAGTTGAATTACTTCAGTCTCAAGCTGCTGAAACCCTTCAGAGCCTCCTATATGAAAGTCAGTTTTCAGAAACACCATTCCCCTCCAGGATGCAAGGGCAGAGGTACATGATTCTGGTTTAAACCACTGGAGGGCCGCATGGCACCCGCCTATAATCCCAGCACTTTGGGAGGCCCAGGCAGGTGGATTATGAGGTCAGGAGATTGAGACCATTCTGGCCAACCTGGTGAAACCCCATCTCTACTAAATATACCAAAATTAGCTGGGTGTGGTGGCACCTGCATGTAATCCTAGCTACTCAGGAGGCTGAGGCAGGAGAATCACTTGAACCAGGGAGTTGGAGGTTGCAGTGAGCCGAGATCGCGCCACTATACGCCAGCCTGGTGATAGAGCAAGATTCTGTCTAAAAAACAAAACAAAACAGAACAAAAAAACAAAAAGCACTGGAATCTTGTGCAGAGATTAAATAAAGCAAATTTTTTCTGGAGATGCTCAAGGATCTATGAAGGTCTAGGGTCTGTTTTTATAATGCTGGTTGTATGAGTTCCAGGTGTAAGCTTTCTATACCTTTTTGGAGAAAGGCCTGACATCCTGGCTATTTTGATGCCGGTTTATTTCTCATTTATAAAGTAGAAATAAATCATATAATAATGATAGTTAATAAATATTATGTAGCTAACAATGTATGTTATAATGATAATTAACACATACAAATTGTAAGCTCTTAGAAGAGCAATATTGGACAAGGTGTAAGGTCTCACTAAATGGTGGCTATGATGCTGCTGCTGTGTCTGCTCTCAAAAGTCGGGATTCTAAGCAGACTCTTTGTTTCATGGCATTATCATTGAAACATGCGTGGCAGCCTAAAAAGAATGGCCTGCCAAGATTCCTGCACTTGAAACACAGTATGAAGGAGGATAATTGAAATACGGTATATGGATCTGGTCTGACCCACTCCCTCAGTTGAGCCTTTAATGCCTGCCACACTGATTCATACCGTGCCTCCTAAGCATTGATTGACCACCTGTAAATATCCTAGACCTCTTAGGGGTTATCTGGAAAAAATGAAAAACAGGGAAAGTCACTAATTACTATGAACAAAAGCCAATGCATTTGATCCCTGTGATAAATGAGAGGTGAGTCTTACTTTTTGGAAATTGAGTATATCGGTGCTTCCTGTTAGTGAGATCAGAAAGAAAGTTCTGAAATAAACTCTCAGGAGCCCCTTGCATGTTAGTGGACTTGGTCTCTAGTAGGCTCTCAGTTTGACACCTTCAGAGCATTGCCACTTGTAGCACTGCAGCATTAAGCTTTTTTTTTTTTTTTAAGAATGCTTGTGATTTTTGCACATTGATAGCATTTAAGCTTCTAATCACTGCTAAGTGACAAACCTGGCTGCTTACAGTAAGGCTAGCCGCATTTCAACAGCTCAAGTGTTGTTCTCACGTTGGTCTCATAATATTTTCATGTAATGCTTGTAGTAGCAAGACTTAGCTTATTAAAGTAACTTATCAGGTTGTAAATTGTCTTCTTTTTTTTTTTTTTTTGAGACGGAGTTTCACTCATGTTACCCAGGCTGGAGTGCAATGGCGCGATCTCGGCTCACCGCAACCTCCGCCTCCTGGGTTCAGGCAATTCTCCTACCTCAGCCTCCTGAGTAGCTGGGATTACAGGCACGCACCACCATGCCCAGCTAATTTTTTGTATTTTAGTAGAGACGGGGTTTCACCATGTTGACCAGGATGGTCTCGATCTCTTGACCTCGTGATCCTCCCACCTCGGCCTCCCAAAGTGCTGGGATTACAGGCGTGAGCCACCGTGCCTGGCCGTAAATTGACTTCTTATAGTAGTCCCTGGGACACACACACACACACACACACACACACACACACACAGACACTCTCATACTCACAAGGTACAATCCCAGGAAGATTAGCATGTACAGTTCACTTAAGTTTCCCTACAATTGTTTTTAAATGAGTCTGAAACATAGCCACATATGTCCAACACTGATGCTTTGAAAAGTTTTATTAGACCTAGTTTTTGGAGAGGACCAGCACCTCAATTTGCTTTATATTACTAAGCGTCTTTTCCTTCATCTTTTATCTTTGAACCTTCATGTCTATGAACACCAGCTGTCAAATTTAAGGTTGCATAAAATCAGAGAGCAACTGAATAGTTGTAAGAATTAACTGATGTTTCTATATAAATGGAAGATATATCCATAGTATTCAAATTAAGCTAGTCTGTGGCAGGGGAACACATAAGAGCACATTCTTGGCTTACACAATATTGGATTTGGGAGCAGCTGCTGCAGGCCTCCTGTCTTCTAAGACGTCTCCATGTGCTTTCCTCTTGTGTCTCCATCTTTCTCTCTTGGCTTTCAAGGTTGGCATTGTTCTTCATGGTCCTAGCTCTCTACTCTTGAAAGCACTGTATTCTTATTTTACTTCTTGGCCATATTCAAGGTAGATATTGGGTTATTGACCTCACTGGTAACTACATAGCTTTTCCATCCCCTGGGAATTGTTGTTGGTTCAAGAACCATTTTAGGTCTCATAGAAAGCCATGAATTTTTATTCTTTTTTTCTCCAGGTTCAGGTTTCTTTGGCAACAAATAATCTCCAAAGTCTTGGCAGGATTTTCATACGTGTATTCCAGTGAATTCCATGTGCCAGTGACCATATGGAGTGTTCTCAGATTTTGAAAAATCTTTATTTTTTTTGCTTTTTCATCCACCATGCTTTTCAATGTAATAAGGTTGTTTCACCTTGGCGGGCACATCCTAATCTGATTTTTCCCCCTAATGGAAATATTCCCCATGGCAGCACCCTTTCTAGCAATGGCACAGGGAGTCCACTTCCATCTTACATAGACATTTGCTATCTAAGCAAACTGCTTCCCTGATTTCTGTGGCAACAGAAGAGAGAATAGGAGAGTTTCTTATATACAAATGTAATCATAGACACTCACATGCCATGATCTCAGAAAGATCACTATGTACAGTTCACCATGGCTTATTAAAACTAGTCACATGGCTCCTGCCTATCTGGAAGGTAGTCTGGGAGGTAGAGTGTTCTGCGTGCAGAGGGAGGAGAGCAGAACTGCTTTAAATTACAGCCACAAAATGTTAAAATAAGGAGGGGTTTTTAAGGTAAGCTAGTCCTATGAGTTTAGTTTAGAGGTTAAACAAACAGAGTCACCTTGTAGTATAGTTGGAAGTCAGGTAGTATGATGCCTCCAGCCTTGTTCTTTTTGCTTATGATTGTCTTGACTATATGGGCTCTTTTCTTACATATGTTTATTGCAGCACTCCTTACAAAAGCAAAGACTTGGAACCAATCCAAATACCCATCCATGATAGACTGGATAAAGAACATGTGGCACATATACACCATGGAATATTATGCAGCCATAAAAATGAATGAGTTATGTCCTTTGCAGGGACATGGATGAAGCTGGAAGCCATCATTCTCAGCAAACTAACACAGGAACAGAAAACCAAATACCACATGTTCTCAGTCATAAGTGGGTATTGAACAATGAGAGCACATGGACACAGGGAGGGGAACATCATATGCTGGGGCCTGTCTGTGGGTGGGGAGCAAAGGGGAGGGAGAGAATTAGGAAAATACCTAATGCATGCAGGACTTAAAAAGTATAAGATGGGTTGAAAGGTGCAGCAAACCCCCATGACACATGTATACCTATGTGAGGAACCTGCACATTCTTCACATGTATCGCAGAACTTAAAGAAAAATGCAAAACAACAACAACAACAAAAAAACCAGAGTCACTAAAAATTCATCTGAAATCACAAATATTTCTGAGGAAGATCTAGAACTAGATCCCAGTTTTCTTAAAGGACAGTCCAGGAGTATATCTACCTGCCTTCTAATCATACCACTTTTGTAAAAATTTCTAATCTATTAGAGCTGAATGACTAAATTTTCATCTCCAGGAAGTATTTGACTATGTATGAATTAGTATGTGTACTTTGCCCATTCTCTCTCTATCACTCACTCATCTGTGTATACAGTGTGTTGGTGCTGAAAAGAAGAGAATATGTACGCAAAGTCCATTCTCCTTGTCTTTAAGGAGGTATCAGAATTTTGGAAAAATAAATGAGTAGACAGAATATATTAATATACTATGAAATATGCTAGTATGAATTGTACACTGACACAGGAAGATAACTAGATCACTCAGAATTTGACATAGAGAGTGTTTTCTGAAGTAGTTTAAAGGAATCACAAAAATACATCATTCCAGTTTTTTATAATGTAGTGAGACATAGTTTTCAGTCCTGGCTCTGCCATTTTCATGCAGTATGCTTTGGCATGTTGCTATCTGACCATTACTTTTCTCAGCTGTAAAATGGGGCTAATAATACCTGCTTTGCAAGGTTGATTATGAAACAGATTAAATATATATATAAAACACTGAGCAAAATGATACATTTAGTAGACATTTATTAAATGGTAGCAATTATTCTTAGTGGTGATTTTAAATCATTTAAATAATTATGGGATTCAGAATACCTTAAGTGTCACACTCATTACTATTGATGAATTATTTCACTGAAAGTAATTTACATACATAGAAAGGATATGAATTATATAAGTGGAAAAGACATCCGTATGCCGCCAACACCGCCACCACCACCATCATCTTTATCATCATTGTCCTCATGACCTTATCCTTTGCTGACCAAGAGGTCTTAGGTCCAAAGGAATGCTTCCCTGTACACACACACATATATAATTGATATCCTTTTTATGTATGTAAATTGCTTTCAGTAAAGAAATAGTTAATCCATCA
Organism: Sapajus apella; assembly: GCF_009761245.1. NCBI lineage: Eukaryota > Metazoa > Chordata > Mammalia > Primates > Cebidae > Sapajus > Sapajus apella. Next base: position 32,154,680 of record NW_022436963.1, read on the forward strand.
ATAGCATTGAGTGTGACACTCAAGGTATTCTGTATCCTATAATTATTTAAATGATTTATGTATACATATGTGTGTGCGTGTGTGTGTGTGTGTGTGTGTGTGTGTGTGTATACAGAGAAGCATTCCTTTGGATCTAATACCTCTTAGTCAGCAAAGCATAAGGTCACGGGAACAATGATGACAAAGATGATGGTGGTAATTTTGGTGGTGGTGACACAGGGATGTGTTTACTACTTATATAATTGATGTAAGTGGAATATATGTGTGTGTATATATCATATACATGTGTATAGATGTGTGTGTGTGTGTGTGTGTGTGTGTGTGT